>NW_026862636.1:32500-63271 GCF_026571515.1 Ruditapes philippinarum
GATGACTACCTGCTTACTTTAAGACTTTGTGTTCTTTGTACTTATATGTTTCTTGTTTCTAAGCTATGTGCAAATTAACAAATGAATGATTAAAATGTCTTGAATACTAGAAATATTTTGTCTTTGATTATATTTGTTGGAGCCGAGTAATTAGCACCTATGTGTATGTCAAATGGTCTTTTGGTTGTGGTGTTAAATATATATGATGGTATTAAGCCACACCCCTTGTGTAAGACAAGTTGTGTTTTCCAAATAACATCATTCCCCCATGCATTTTATGAATTGCTGTCGTCAATTCATTGGCTCATACAAGAAAAAGTGCCATATGAAAAAATAGTTTTTGCAATTTGTTAAGTATGTTTAATATGTATTATGGAAGAAAAAGACGAGAATGTGTAGAAAATGTTTAGTAGAAACTGAGCAGAGCTTGGTTAATGTGGTAAACAGTAAGTGTCCAGCTAGATATTCTGGTTTTTACCAGCAGTCATGGGGCGTCCGTGGCCGTGTGGTTAAGGTCGTTGACTTGAAACCACTTGCCCCTCACCACTGTGGGTTCGAATCCCGACAGGGACTTTGGATTCTTTCATGTGAGGAAGTTAGCTTACGGAACGTCGGTGGTTCTACTCAGGTGCCCGTTCGTGCGTGAAATAATTCACGGAAGGGCACCTGAGGTCTTTCTCAACCAGTAAAGCTGGAACATCGCCAAATGACCTAATCAAACAAACAAACCAGCAGTCATTGTAAGATTTTTCTGATAATGGATTAAAAAGATATTATTTACTGAAACAATTTAAAATTCGTTCTCTTTCTATAATCATGTTAACCAAGACAAACATTTTATTATACGACGTAATGTATATTGTATGGAAGTGGTGGCATACATATTAAATTTTACAGTATACATATTGGTGTAATTCAAATTATTTAAAGTAAATAATATCTTTTTTAAATCTTTGGCATTTCAATGCGCACGATTTTTATTATTGAGGACCCCATTTTTTCCGCTTAAAAGGTTTCCTGTTATCAATGTTTTAACCACGTCACAAGTTTTAAAGATTTTGATTTTGCCTTTTATGTCTATATGAAAACTCCGAAAACGGTTCTTAAAAAACCAAAAGGTTGGGGATGCCAACAATACATAACTGTTAGGGCATTCCTAGGAAACAAAACAAATGACGCAAAATTAAAAACAAGCAAAAATGGAACAAACTATATATTTTTGGCAACAATATGTTTAAAGAACATTAGTGAGAGAGTCCATCCACCCATTTATTGTTTTCATTGGAGTTTTATCCATTTGACGCCATCGTTAAAAGAACATTTACGTAACGACGGCTTTCCTGCGTTAAATTACAATGGCAAGGAATAATTTGTTCCCCCAAATAACAGACCTTTTTTCTATAAGAATAGTCTTATTATAGAAAGAAACGGAAATTCAAGGTTTCTTCGCATTTGTAACCAAATCTGAAAACTGCTTTAAACTGGTAGTCCAAATATTTGGCTTGGAACTGGGTGCCATAATTGTCAATTGAAGAAAAAAGTTCAGATTTACGCTATTAAATAATTGCAAAATAAAACATATTTAAGTAGGATTTTGCCTTCCGTACTCCCGGTTGATGTAATCACAACTTTTAAAACATGGCGTAGATCAGATAATACAAGAAAACGAAATAGCTTGCAACTGCAGTCCGCTCGTATACAAGCAACTTTAGTTTAAACATATTTTATTGCATTTAATACATGTTTACAAATATATCATACAAATAATGAATATATATCAAAATGCAAATGGGTTGGGCAACAAGTTCTTACAACATTAGATTAAGCCCTGCCCAGCCCTACAAGCAACTTTCAAGGTTATACAAAGTGTTTGATAAAACGGCTCATATACTGAAGGAAAACCTCTATTCTATGGCAAGCTTATATTTTTCTCCGAAGAATGGTGCATATCCCAAAGAAATCGGCTGGCAGAAATAAAATACTTACGGCTATTTTCCTTTTTCGGAATCGAGCAATATTTGTCTTGGAAATGATAGCCCGAAAATGACGTTCAGGTTCATGTGGTATTGCTACACTGATGTGAATGTTATCCAAATCTCATGATGATTAAATAAAATCAATATAAAAGCAGTGATAAGATAACTGTATTTTAATTTCATTTAAACACTCATACCATGACCTAATTTTTGGCCATGTCGATGCGGTTAAAGTTCTGCATTAAAATCTTCTGAAGGTATTCACTTGAAAATTAATCCAATCACTTATGTCATGACCAGAGGGTCTCTGTATAAGGTCCATAATTCTGGGGATATGGATTTTTACTGAATAATGGCCCTTTTTGAAATTCTTTGTAATATTGTTTGCTTTAAAACAACTGAATTAACTAAAGTCAATCCATTAAAACATGTTTGCAGGATCATAGTTGAAGTCACTGTACAAGGCGCTATAACATGAGGGGCGGGTACGTGGATTTGGACAGAATTATGGCCTTTTTAAACTTTTAAAAGTATCTCGGTTGTGAATGTAACGTTCAGTAAAATGGTATCTAGAACTATTAAAGGTATTCACATGAAACTTTAATACAAGTCTTTGGGATCAATTATTGGTCACTGTGCCCAGGCCCAGCACTCTGAGACTGTGACCTGGAATTTAAAGTGAATTATGGCCATTAGGAAATTTTACCTTACGACACTTCTCCTCCATGTAGTCAACCTTTATTATGAGGGGCGTTATAATGTCTTTTGATAAGCTTAATTACGCCTTTTAATTTGCCATTATTACGGTCATTTATTATCCCCCGCCGAAAGGCGGCGGGGGAAATAGAACTAGTCTTCGTCCGTCTGTCCTTCCGTCCGTCCGTCCATCCTTCCGTCCGTCCGACAATTTTTGTCCGGGAGCATATCTCAAAAGTATTTGAGGTAATCAAAATAAAATTCATGGGGGATAGATCTATTTAAAAGGGGGGGCACCAATAATAAAACTTACCTTTCAAATTTTTTAGTTATTTCCCTTTTTTTTTATTTTCAAAACTTAATTTTCCAGGCATAACTTAAAAGCCTTTAATTCAAAATGAAAATTCAGGGTGGATAGATTCCCCCCAGAGGAGGAATGCTCATTGCAAAGATATCCCGGCCCGGGGAAACCGTTTTTTGGTCAACCCTGGGTACTTTGGGGGGTTCCTTTCACGCAAAAATTCTACCCTTTGTAATTTTTTAGTTGTTTCCCTTTTTATTTTTTATATTTTTGTCGGACTTTTTCTCAAAAGTGTTAAGGAAACAACTTGAAAATTCATAGGGGGGATGATCTCATGAGGAGAAGTGCAGCACACAAGAATTATAACATACCCCCATTTTTTCAGTTATTGCCCTTTGGGATTTTCAGCCATTTTACACATAGGTTTCAAACTGTAATCACTTCAGCCCTCATTTTTATTACCAAAAACCTCTTTAGCTCTCCCACATATACTTTTTACAATGGCCCCAAAAACCCCTTTGGGGGGGATGGGCCATGCCCAACATGGCTCTTGTTTCACATTAATATTACGCCTAATTCGCATTTTTGTATTCATCGTTTTTTAATTTGAAATAATTTTTAATTTTTTAATGTAAGCACGTTTTGATTCAATGGCAGGAAACAACACGAAGGCCCATAAATTACAAGCAAATTTACGAAAAACCGTATTATTTTTCAATATAAAAATTAAAATTAGAATAAATAAGGACAGTATAATTGCAAACATCAAAAACCCAAAAAACCCGGCTTTCAGTGGGGGCCCTAGACATTTTTAAGATCGCCTGCGGTATTTAAATTTTTTAACTATGGGGGACAAAATCCCGCCCTTTTGCCTCCTTTAAAATTTTCCTAACCCCCAAAAAAAAAAAGAATTCAAGGTCATTTTTAAAAAAAAATACCCCCATACTACGATAAGGTTTAAATTAAACCCGGAATTTTTAAAATTTTATGAAAATAATAAAATTTATTTTTTGAACGTATTTCTCAATTGGGGCACTAGTAAAAACAACCTTATGTTTTTTAACCCAAAATTTCAAATTTTTTTTACAATTTAAGTGGTTTGTTTCAAAAAAACTTAACAATTAAAAAAACTTCACTTGAAATTTGTTTCCGAAAAGTACATGTAGTTTTAACAAAACTAAAAATAATTAAGTTGTCTCCCCTTTGGGCTGAAAGGGGATTGAATTTTTCTAAGGGGAAACCCCCCGTACTTAATAAAATAGACCATATCTCAAGTTATCTATGATAAAGGATTAAAGCGTCCCCCGTACTTTGATTCCCAAGTGTTTGTTTAGTGTTTTACACGTAAGAAATTTTTTTAAGGTGGGTTTTTCGCGGTTTAAGTGCCAGATATGAAATTTTCCCTGCAATAAAAAAAAAACCACCCGGAAATCCATTTTTCCCGCTTTAATTCTGATTACCATAACAAACCACACATAATGTTAACATTTTTTTTTGGTGAGGTTAGATATTTTTTCATCTACTACAACATACATGAAGTAGTGTTGAAATCAACAAAAAACAAAACCAACCAAAGATACCCGTATATTATTAGTATAAAATGATATCTTACAATATCGATATTTTTCTGAAATTTAAATGATACCAAAATAACGTATGATATACAGTGAGATATTTTTGGTTATACCAAAATTTAATAAAAGTTCTAGTTTCAAAGCCCATACCACACCCTACTTCCCCTCTTTTTCCCCCGAGAAACCACTTTTCCGCATTAAATAATTCTATTTTAATTTTGCATGTTTTAAAAGGGCCGGGTAAAAAAGTTTTTTTGGGGCATTTTTACAGGAATTAGAGGGTATTTTTTGAAAGTTAAAATTTAATTTTCTAAAAAATTACCTATTATTTTTAGGGGGTGTTACAAGTAACCAACAAAAGAACAAGAGCAAATTCCAAAAAACCTTTTTGTAAGTTTTTTCCCTTTATTAAACTAAAATTATAAGGAGGCATTTTTAGTAGGGCAAATTGTAAGGGTTTTTTAAATTTTTTTAATTTTGAAAAATGATTTTCCCCTCATTGTTCAAATTTTTGCCCCTTTTTAAATTTTTCCCCCTTATAGAATAAAATTAAAAAAAAAAATTTGGTATAAAATTAATTAAAAAAAAACAAAACCCCAACAAAACTTTTTATAAGTCAAATCATTTTTGAAACCCAAAACATTACCCTAAATTTTTCTTTTCAATTTTTGGTGAGGGGGGCTGCTTTTTGCCCTTTTTTTTTTAGCTTTTTTTTTGCGCCCCGAAAACAAGACCCCACCACTAACCCAAAAACCCCAAATTTACCCCCACACTCCCCCTCCCACCCCCCCGCCCCTAAAAATCAATTTTAAATCAACCAACCAAACTCCTTTTTATAACCCATCTTTAAAAAACAAAGAACGGAAAAAAATTTTTTTAATTTTGTTATTTTAAGTAATGTTAAAATTATAAAATAAATGTGAAATAAGTTCTGTGGAAAGATTACTTTTTGGTTAGATTCTGTACCCCTTGGGATAAATATTACTAGATGTTAAATTGAGGGGGAAAAGGATGTACTTTGTGGAGAAAATGTACGGGGGGAAAAAAGGGAAAAAATAAAACAAAAATGTAAATTTTTGTAAATTTTCGGTGAAAATGGGGTACTTTTAGAAAAGATTGGGCGCGATTATATTTGCCCCCCTTATGAATTTTTAAAAATTGTTGAAGAATAACGGGGAAAAAAAGCCCCCCCCCCCCCCGTAAAATACTTTAAATTTTTACTGGAAAATATGAAAGGGGGTAAATTTTGAGGAGTTAAAATAACCCTTTTGATTAAGGTTTGGTGAAAAATTAATTTAAAAAAGGGGTCCCCCATTTAAAATTTTTACCCCGGGTTTAATATGTGTACTGGGGTTTTAAAATAATTTACCCCCCGAATAAAAATAAAACTTTATTTAAAAAAGTAATATGAAATATTACGGGTGGAATAATTTTTTGGGGTATTTAAAAGTTAAGTATGAAATGAGAAATTTTTAAAGGAATTTTAAAGGTTTTTTCCCCCCATAAAATATGTTTTTGGGGAAAATTTTTATGGGGATGATAATGGGGGCCCTTTTTAAAAAAAATTTTTTGTAAAAGATTATGTTTTTAAATTTAAAAGATTTAATCATTGGGTTTGTAAATTTTTATTTTTGTTTAAATTTTTTACTTTTTTTTGAGTATGAAAAAATAATGAGTATTAATTAAAATTTAGGTTTTATGGAAAATGTCTTAATAAAATTAACTTTGCGAAAAATGATATTTGAGAAATATTCTTAAACCCCCCAAATGAATGTAGGGAGTTAAATTTTTGTGATGGGAAAGGTACTTTTGTAATTTTTTTATTAAGTATTTCCTAATGTAAGAACTTGGGAAAAAAGACCCCTTGGACGATAAAACCTTAATAAAATTTCCCCCTTTATATAAATTTTTGCCCCGGGATAATAAATGTAAATGGATGAAAAGAGTAACCCCCCCCCCCCCGGGGATAATATTATTGTATAAATATTAATTTAAAATAAATATTACTTACCCAAAGATTACCCCTTTGACTAATATGACTAATAAAAACCCCCCCCCCAAAATGTAATTAATACTTTAAAGAAAATGATGTACTGGGAAATTTTAATTTAAGAAAAGCGATTTTGATAATGAAAGATTTTATGATAATAGTTTAATTTTATGATAATGAACGAAAAATTTTAATTTGAAAGGGGGTTACTGGTGAAAATTAATGTTTTGTTTATAAAAGAGACTGGGATGATAATAATGTCTGATATAAAAAGGGGACTGGTAGAAATGATTTAATTTTGATGATAATGAGTACTTTTGGTTGGGAAAAAAATAAAACCATGATGTTTTTAGTTTTAATTTTTGAAATGTACTTGTGAAAGATAAATAACTTTTTGGGGTGAAAAATTTTTATTTTTGGGATGATAATGATGATGTATAAAAATTTTTTTTTTGTAAAAATCCCCTTTGGAAAACCCAAACCCGGGGAGATTAAAAATGGGGATATTTTTATTGTATGAGAAATTCTGTATGATGTATTCTTGATTTGGAAAATTGATGATAGATTTACCCCGTGATATTAATGTAACTTTGGGGATGATTAATGTACTGGGGAGAAAATGATGTAGGGGAGATTTTTATGTACTTTTGATAAAAGATTACTTTTGATTATTTTATTTCTATGTAATAAGGGATGTTACTTTTGTTTAAATAATTTTTTTTTTTAAGTGAAGATTTGAATGTTTCTGGTGTGATTAGATGTACTGGGATGATTATTAACTGGGGATATAATGATTACTGTATGATATTCTGGGAAAATTTTTGAATTATTTTTTAATTTTCAATGATGTACTAGTGTTGATAATGATGTACTGGTTATGATAATGATGAACTTGTGATGATAATAATGATGTACTGGTGATGATAATGATGTACTTGTGATGATAATGATGTACTGGTGATGATAATGATGTACTGGTGATGTATGATGTACTGGTGATGATAATGATGTACTGGTGATGATAATGATGTACTTGTGATGATAATGATGTACTTGTGATGATAATGATGTACTGGTGATGATAATGATGTACTGGTGATGATAATGATGTATAAGTTATGATAATGATGTACTTGAGATGATAATGATGTACTGGTGATGATAATGATGTTCTTGTGATGATAATGAACTGATATTGATAATAATGATGTACTCGGGATGATAATGATTATAATGATAATGATATGCTGATATCTTAATGATTTTATTATTCATAATGATGATGATGATGATGATGATGATGGTGTACTGATGATAACGATAATACTGTTGTCATGATTGTTATGTTGATGATGTACTTATGACTAATGACGATGACAATGTACTGATGATTATGATGATGATTTCAATGATATACTATGTTAAAATGATTTTACCTGTGTGTTTTAACTGGGAAAATACAAAAATATGCCGAAAATATAAGTATTGACATTCTAGTACTTCATCATAACTGTATGGGGAACTTTACCGTCAAAATGGTCCATCTTGACGTGCAATATTCGTTGACAACCGTAATACATGTAATAATATAATAACAGAATAGCAGCAAACTCAAAAAAAAATAAGATAATAATGTATACGACTTGTATACAAACATTTAAATTTGAATGTGAAACACGTCTGTTGAATGTCTTCCGGAATTTATAATTACTAACATTGCTATATAAGGAAATATATTAAATATATCCATCATTCGTTTATATTGGGATAACATATACAATTATTCAAACTAAACAGAACTGGTCAACTAGTCAAACAGTCTAAAGAAGAGTCTCTTGTTTTACTGGACAACCTTACTTGCCTGCCGCACTAAGAAATTGCCTGATTTCCGTTTGAAGAAAACTTAATGAAACATTAGTTCCAAATTAAGATTTGTTTTATACATCATTCAATTTTCACACATGATTCGACAATCAAATGGAACAACATACTTTCGTTGGGTAACCTGAATAAATTCCACATCACAATTAATCAAATATCTCCGTATCGAATCAATCGTGACCGGTAAATGATTCAATGTTAGAGGCCTTTCAGACTCGGTACAACACCGAGTACTACATGGCTATCATTACAAACCAATGCCCTAACTATTTATTTTACTTTTATTAATAGAAATCTATATGCATTTTGGAAATACATAGTATTCAGTACATTTTAATAAGTAACTTATTCATACATTTATATGTACAATAACTTGTACACACATAAATATATTACACATATATACAATAATTCATACACATACATATTTTATATATTTGTTCAATCAAATGACACTGTGATTATGCGTGAAGAGAACAGTATTACATATTTTAAAAGTCTTTTTATATATTAAACATTAAAAATATTTGAAAGTTAGTTCTGTTGTTATAAGTTCAGCACTCGGAACAGACACGGGACATTGCCACTTAAATAACCCTAATTAAATTTTACGACAGGCTTGGTATCAGCATACGAATACTCATTGACGTTATTCGTGCTTTTCGATCTGAAGAAATTTGCATAATTTGTCGGCTGCTCAGAAAAATTGTCATAAACGCCGCTTCGAGCGCCACCACACGGTTTCGGACAAGTTCGAACCGCAAAACCAATGTCTTCGTTTTTAACCGGTTGTAACGTATTGCGATGATTGGACTTCATGCTTGCCATTGGCATGTATTCTTCATCCTCCTCAGGGCTAGTCATACGCACATAAATGCTATCCTTAGGTGAATTCATTTGCAAGTAAAGATCTTCGTCTTTTTGAACATTGTTCATTTCTAGATACGTTTCGTCATCAGAAACATTGCCATCACGAGACGGAGCTAGCGGTTTTGTTTTCACCTTTTCAGCTCTCCAATCAACAAGTCTCCCGCTAGTTTCTAATGAGGATGTGCTCAAACCACGTCGCAGAAGTCTTTTCTTCGACAATTTTAATTCGATCATTGCATTTTCATTCTCATAGTCTAATTTATTATCTGTTGTTGCTTCAGAGATTGACCTTCCCCGTGAAGTAACACTAGCGTTTGCTGTAAATCTTACCGTGTCCAAACCTCTAAAACCTCTCCGTGTCTCTGTTTTATCCTGATATGACTTGTCTGTCTTAGAATTAGGTACTTGAATTTTCAAATTTGGTACATTTTTAGGATATCTTGATTTTTGTTTTATTGTATGATCGTGTTTTTCAGTCAATGCTTTCTCGTCCTTTGGCGATGTGTCTTTTTTAAGATTCATAAAACACCCCGGATCTTCGTAATCACACGAATTTCTCCACGAATCTTCCGCAACAACATTTATTGATATGTTGTCAGGTATATTTACATACTCATTTACTTCTTTATTCACAACTTTATTTTTAGAAAACCTTTCATGTGTTTTACCTGAAGTATTACTCTTTGTCACAGAAGTAATTGATTTCTTATTAGGCATATTTACATAATCTTTTGATTCGTTGCAATTTGTTTTCTCCGGTTTTGAAATAGTTGATTTATTTTCTAATTCATTTATACATTCATTTGACTTTCCGCTGTTTGGTTTATCTGATTCAGAGATAGTCGATTTCTTATCTGGAACATTTTCATATTGATATGATTCGTCGTCTAATATTTCAACTGGAGTGACGTTAGCAGTACCTGGTATATCCAAGGATTCAGCTGTTTCACCATTCAAACTTTTCTTAAATGCAGAGTTGATACATTTCTTTTCAGGAACATTCACGTAATCGTTCGCTCCGCACTCTAAATTTTCATTTTCTCTAGAAACGGAATTGTTAGTTTTCTTAAAACTATCGGAATGCTTCATTGATTCTTCCTGAAGAGATTTGTTTGAAGTGGAATCATTTGAAGTATCTGGTACATTTACATATGTGTTTTTATTGCACGGAGGTGGGACAGTATTCAGCAAGTTTGCTTGTTTGAATGTGTCCCTTTTCATTTTTGCTGAGAAATGTTTGTATTGTTTCGGATCTTGTTCATTACCCATTTCTGTGTGCACCTTATTAATATGTCGTCTGACTTTTGGTTTTGGTTTCACTTCGGACTTCTTTTTTTCTGAATCAGACACTTCAGTGTATGATCGTGTACTTTCACTTCTTTCAAGCGTTTCTCCACCATTCACATGTTTAACCATATGTAAAGTTTCTGTATCCTGTTTTTCTGTTGGATTCACGTTTCTTTTCATGCTGCCATCTTTATCAACGACATTGCTAGCTTCATGTCCAGATATTTTATTGAAAATTGGAAACGCCGTTTCATAATCACTGTCAACACGCACTGACTTAGTTTGTTTTTGCGAATTTTGACGTTTTCCCAGAGAAAACTTGGAACTATCATTTAAATTTGGCATACTCAATTGTTTTGGCTTGTCGCTTGCTTTTAAAAACATATTATTTGACGCCTTTGTGTTTTCATAAACAATGACAGTCACTGGGGAAGTAGGTGTTTCCTTTTTCGATGACGAGGATGCCAATGAATCAGTTCGCTGCTGGGAATTATTTTTGTGAGAATTTGCATCTGTTTTGCTGTTTTTACTATCCCTTTGATTTGTGAAAGACACACTGTTTTCAGATAAATGAACGGAACTGTGTTGATTACTCGAACGTTCTGGTGCTGCCTGGCTACCATATACAGCAATTGGAAGTATCGAATCGCTCTCGTGGTACAGAGTGTTATGTACCTTGAGAAATAAAACCAAATTAAATAGCCTCAAAGAAAAGCAATAACAGAAAAGCTATATAAAACTCAATCAACTACTTTTATCATTATTTTTCTCTATTCCTAAACGGTCGGAGTAAGGGCAGTTTTGTTCGGAGAGTATGAGACTAGCGCAAAACTTACCCAAAACACAAATAAATGACCAGTTGTTTAAAACCCTAACTGTACTACACAGACCGGTTAAAGAGACATTTAACAATTGTCCTATAGACAATTTCACGGTCTATTAAAAAAAAGAATTAAGTAATAAATAAAAATAATTATTGATATTGATTGCTTAAATATATTGACGAACGTTAACAACCAATGCGGTGCTCTTGCTGTTTTATATATACTTATCAATTATCACTTAATTAATTTGGAAATAGTAAATAGTCAAATAAGGTTAGTAACATGTGTACAATATTCCATGTTGATTTCTTTCTAACATTTGCCCATAACAACAACAACAACAACGACGATAATAATATTTTTTGGAAACACGTCATGTCCAAAGCATAAATTTATACGTTCAATAAAACTGTTCGTTTTGAAAATCATATTTTCGATGACTCTAGAATGTCACATTTTAGATAATAATTTTAGTGATATTTCACATCCTATATATTTTACTCGAGAAAATGATGATAGGTATTATCTAGATAAAGAGTTCTATTATAAAGTAATTACCCCGTTTACAACTCTCTGTATATGATCTTCTCTGTCTATCAAATCTGAACTAATTGAATGAGGTCTTTCCTGATGTTCCCTGTATATTCGTCTGAAATAAACATATTTAATTTCCTTAACACCTTACACAGCTCAGATTTATCCTTAAGCATGTTTTATTTTATCAGATCGTTAGATGATTTTGGCTTACCTCTGGTAATCCAAATTCAAAGAAAAAACAGGGGTCAAAACCACTATATCTGCAGAAGCAATGATATGCAAAGACTACAGTAATTCGAACTCATTTAATCGCCTTTTAAGATCATGCAGGGTTAAACGGTGGCTGCAATTCCGTAAAGACAACCCTTCCAACACAAGGGGCTTTCTTAAGCAAAACAATACATGGCTTATAGCTATCGACTTTAAAGTTAAAAATGTTACAAAATACTTATTCTAAAAGGAGGGACTGTTTCATCTTCGTTTCATTGAATGACCAGTGATAAACATAAATGATATTTGTGTAAGTATGTATTGCAGGAACGGTTTAGAAATTTTCAGATTCCAATTATGTACGTTATAAACAACGTCAGTGTCGTCAATACGTTATACTGTACGATAATGGTCGATTCCTGGATCAACGGACTTAAAAAAAATAGTGTATACAGCTTAAACTAAACAGTTATTTCAGAATTATGTTTACAGTATTTAATTTTATATATAAATCTAATCCGTCTATAATATAATGCATAATTCGCCTCTCCGAGTGTACATGTACTTATGTAGAACATTGACCGGATAGACAACACTTCCCTCTTTTCAACAATCAACTTCCGGTTTCACTTGCTACCAATCAATGCAAATCCGTATCCGAATCAGGTCATCTAGGCGCATAAATAAATTTTACTCATTTTTGTTAAGAAATAAAAAATGATAATAATAAACAAAAAAACATGACATGCATGTTAATCTAAAACATTTTTGTATTAATTTATGAAATTACACATTTTCAGAAACAGGAAATAAACTTAATTCACTTATAGACACGGTGATGCTCTTCATTAATATGATTGCTTAAGAAGTTATATAATATTTTCACCATTAGTGATTGAAAGATATAACTCTTTTGCATAATTTACTAAGACTAAAATCTTAATTCTTATATTTGATAAGGTAATTAATCTAACCATTTTTTCCGGACCCATTATTATTCTAAATGCTCCCGAGTTCATAGTAATTATACACTGCCTTGAACTCTTCATGTGGTCTTACAATCCATAACAAGCTTATAATATCACTTGCCTTAAATTCATTAAAGATTCATATCGCCTCAAACTCATCACGTGACATAAAAATCAACTGTATGTTTATATCATCCCGAAACTATCATGTATGCTTATAATTCATAAAAACTTTATCGCCCCGAAATTTACGGTCTTAAATCCATTATACAATTAAATCGAGCAGGAACTAATTATGTGGCATTGGAATCCGCTGAACACCGCACTTTGGGGTCAAACGCACTTTGGGGTCCGACCCCAATTTTGACCCCAAAGTGCGTTATACAGGTACATATGCATTTTTTAACATCAGACAAGCGACCGAACTTTGGGGTCATAAAAATTCAATCAATAAAATGAATTCTCATGATGTTTCAAATAATATATTGTAGTCAAAGCCAATGGTAAACAAAAATCAAGGTATTGAATAGAGGCAAAACATGTGTCCTGAATTATAGTAGAATCAAGAGGGATTTTAAATGAGTGAAGAACTTTCATCAAATAAAGAATTTGTATCAATTAATAAGCTCAAAATATATTTTTTTCTCACATTTTCGATTTATTTCAAAAGAATGTACACCTTTCATTAACTCCATTGTTTTTAGCTAATTGCATCATTTTCTCGTTTATCTTTATTTATACATTTTATAGAAATATAATAGTCTTAGCATAGACAAAGGTATAAATTCTGGGAAATCTTAATAAGACATTTCAGTAAAAATTGTGCCTGATTATATGTTGAAATGGTCATTTATTTAGCTTATCTAAATGTGACATTTAAGAAACTTGACTAGGTGTAGATCCGGCCTTAAGTAGTAGTCCGTACAGGCAGTACACAAAAATATCATAAACTATTTAAGTAATCACAATTCATAAACAAAGGGCTGCAAGCTCTGTGGTATTTTCTGATCTTTGCAACTAAATCGTACTGTATATCTGTATCTATTTTCCTGTATAAGTTTATTTTTATATACTATAATTCCGAGATGCAGCGACTGCGTTTAGATTTTTACTGTAACAGTTTAAGTTTGATACATACGGAATTTTGCATGATCAGAGTTGCATCAAAAATCATTTATGTTCATTTTTATGACAGCCACACTTTTCCTTGCATATCGTGGCTTAAAAAAGACACTTAAAAAATAGTTGTCTCGACTGGGATTTGAACCCCAGACCTCTCGCACCTTGGACGAGCACGTTACCCCTGCACCACGGGGAAGTTATACGAAGAAAACTGAATAAACTCAAATAATTCTATAGAATTTTAGGGTTTGTAATCCTTATTAATTTCGAGGTATTTTGTTCACGATAAACCTGTTGTTTAACACTGATGTAAATAATTTAGCAAAAATCTTCTCGCCAAAACAGTCTGACATGTATATATTCCGCTACTCGACAGTCAGATTTATCTGAAGTATTCGGTAATTGACACCGCTAAAAACATTTTCATTGATTAAAATGATATTCATCCGCGTAATTTGTGATTGTGCATTTATTGACAATTCTATAAGCCAACACTACTTTTAAACTTTGAATGCGTTGTAATTTGTTGGATACTTGTAACAAAATAAAAATATTTCTTTCTTTTACATCGCTAATTTTAAGCTGTTTTGAGAAATACTTGTTGTAAGGTTTGTCGTGAAGCGCTATGCCAGAGATTGAATGTCAGCATTGTGATCAGAAAATACAATAATGTAAAGTTCTCACTGGGGGGTCCAGACGGGATGGTGGGGTCTCGATCCACCCGATATTATAAAATAACGTTTTAAAGGCCCATTGTGCTTTCATTTGTATTTCTTAAGCTTTTTTTAAAATTTTGGTGTACTGCAATAGTATCCAAAAAGTTACTCATTGGCCAATTATCTTAACCATTTTATTTCATCTGTTGCTTTTTGGCAATGAGTACTGTTATAGTGAATCAGTATTTTATATGGGAGTCAAATACTACATTATTTACATTTTGCTACTTTTATGACAATTTTTTTCACATTTATCGCTACTTTATTCAGGTAACATGTATCTTACATTTTTCTGATAGTACTATAATTTAAACATTAAAAATTCATGTTTGCCCTTTCTAAAGAAGTATGTAAGATTTCCCATTAAAAAGCCTCTGGCGAACGGTTGTTACGGAGCTTACAAAAAACTTAAGTGTGTTGATAAACTTAATAATGTATTTGTAAAAATCACTATTTATAGTCTGATCTAGAAACTGAATAATTCAATCGAGTATTTCATAGTTTTTTAGGAAAAATATTAACTGCATTTTATTTCATCCCCATCATATTTAAAATGGGGCTTTATATGGCACAAAAAGTTATCAAGTAAATGACTGACAGAACATGATATTTTTTCGCAGCATCTTTTACTTTTAGGATACATTAACAATTTATGTACTAGAATACTTTGTTATATGGACATAATTTTAGATATTTCAAGTAACTTTTATCACTTAATCATCAAACCGCCATCTTGAACTCCACCTCAAATATTTCAATGTCACAGATCGAAAATAAGTTAAAACTCAGTATTAAAGCAGAACTCAGATGACACCTTCAAAATTTTTGAACCCAAAGTGCGTTGATATGTAGCATAAGTACGCACTTTGGGGTCAACTTCTCGATTTTGACCCCAAAGTGCGTTGGACCCCAAAGTGCGGTGCGAAGTGTAACGCACTTTGGGGTCGGACCCCAAAGTGCGTTGGACCCCAAAGTGCGGTGTTACACACATACATGCTCTTAAATGAATTATCCTGAACCATACATGTGGCCTAAAATCTATTACATTTTTAATCTCCGGACAACTAGTTCTTTATCGCTTAAAATCAAATATAATTCTATATTACTAGATTAAAATCTACTTCCATTATTTGTCGCCCCGAAATATGAAGCATTAGAATCCATTTTAGTTCTTTATCGCTCGAAACTAACCATGTTGACTTGATAATTAAAATGTTAGTATATAGTTATATCTGTATATCGCCCAGAACCAAACATATATCACGCATCGCAACAAATTGGAATTCAATACAAGGCAAATCCAGGGTAAAAGGAATGAAAGGATGCAAAAATGAAATACATGTATAAACTTACATATTCTGTTGTCGTCTGCGTCGAGATTTTACGATGAAGCATATGATTATGATAGCTATTATTAAAGCCACAGTGCCAGCGACAATAGCCATTACAAAATATATAAAATCATCATCACCATAATCATCATCTTTGCCCACGTCTGTAGCTTGAACAGTCGCCGTTACTGTAGTTGTCGATGATGAAATTTCTGACGTTGCGATTGTCGATAATGTTTCATCGGTCGTCATGGCTACATTTAATATGTCCTCCCCGGACCCTTCTTCCGGTAATTCAGTCTTCATATATATTTATATCCCCGTTTGTTTGTGCCGAATTTCCAAATTCAAGACGTTTCTTTTACCGTTTACTTATTTATGAGACGCTAAAGAGCACACACATTTTCAAAGCGAACATCACTAAAAATATTAACCTTGTCTCAATATCTATCAACTTAGAATTACATTTTCAATGCTTTTGTCCGTTCCATACATTTCTCACTCGTAGTTTAAAATGTTCACTTTTTCTATAATGTTACTGAACCATTAATCATAAAACTGTTCGAGACAAAGGAATATCAACAACTTTTCTCCTTTATAATTTCTTAGATATTCATTTGAAAATAGCTGTTGTCATCCGTGATTGTCACATCCATTCTAAATTCAACTTTAAATTGCGTTCCCAATTAGTGAATCTTTTTCGCCGCTTTGAAATTTTAAAAGTACATGCATAAAACTTTTCACATTAATTTAATTGCCATCAAAATATATTACGAACCTAAAGTAGAAATATGTAAACATAGTTTATATACATATACAATGATTTCATTACTAAAGTTGTATGACTGTGACACACCAAGAGGAAATGTCACTTCCGGTAGAACTTGTGCGCTTCCGGTAAAATTTGTTCAGAAAAGTTCTTTGTCACGTTATGAGATCGTATCTGTACTTAAGTAAAGATTTTCACAGATGAATGTATATAAACCAAGCATTCCTTTTATTAGTTTAATCTACTTCCTGTAATTTTGTTTATATTTATAAATTCTTGTTTCGAATTGTATTATGTTCAGAAAGTACAGAAAATGTACTGTACTGCAGATAGTACGAAACACGGTGGGGAATTTTTAACTTCTTGAATACCCGATTTAATCTCCATGAATTCCCGATTTCAACTTCATGAATTGACGATTTCAACTTCGTGAATTCACGATTTCAACTTCATGAATTAATTCATGATTTCACTTCATGAATTCGTGAAGTTGAAATCGTGAATTCATAAAGCTGAAATCGTGAATTCGTGAATTCCGTATGTTGAAAACGGGAATTCACGAAGTTAAAATTGTGATTCATGACGATGAAATCGAGAATTCATGAAGCTGAAATGGTCATATCGGTCTTTCGTAAGATAGTGTAAATGTTTAAACTTTGTTTGTTTGTTTGCTTGCTTGTTGACGAATATATTACATGTATTATAATAACATTTAATGCGCATGGTCATTGATTGATTGTTACATGACCCAGAGAATGACGGAATATGATAACTATTCATACATTGATGCACTTACATCCTACATGAATAATAATAGCTAAAAATCATAAATTGTGCTTGATGACTTATAGGAAATTAGCCTAGCGTATTATGATATTTTTCTAAAAAAATAAACATGTTAATGGTGTGCGCAACATACAATTAAGTAGATGTAAAAAAGCCCTTGAGGGAATGACTGGTGACCGGGTTGTGTACCCGACAACGAAAGCTAAGCGAGCGGATGGACCCCCTTTAAACACAAACTATTACTCGCGCTTTTAAAATCTTAAACTGATATCTGTCCTAGCAACAGTATTTTCAATGTGCCACGCCGATGTAAAGGAAACACTCTACTTGCACCAAGGCCCCACACAGAAATAATGGAGTCAAACTCACAAAGCACTCCAGCACCAAGTACCATATATGTCAACATTAACATTATGTAATCTTGCAGTTTGAGTCTATAAAGTCTCTTTGTAGTCGAAGTAGACGCTCTCTGACCTAGACCGAGCTTGTATCTTTACATGTTTGCAGCGATGGAAGTTCCATTGCCTTGATAAACCCTTCATCCTCTTCTGTTGTTGGAAATTTGAATGCTCCTCCTGGTAGTGCTCATATATGACCTGACATATCTCTCGCACAACTTTGGCGACGGTTTTGTGGGCCACTCTCAACCCACATGACATGTGCAAATCCCCAGTGGTAAGGTACCTGAGCGTGATGGCAAGCTTCATTTGAGAGGACAGTTGAAATTTGTTTCTCTCTTTTATATCTTTTAATGTATTGGGCCTAAATTCTCTACCATTATCTGACTCCAGGTCAACTGTAACAAAGTTCTTGAAAGTATTTTCATCACTTTCTCTAAGATGCTTCATGAGCTTCTCGTACACCCCATACTTAGGTCTCATTAAAAGTCATTCTCTCACCCACCCATTCACTACTCCATTTCTTGATCTTCATTTCTTTGGTCTCTGGCTTTTGTCGTGGTTTTTTGGACCGCAGTAGCAGCAATGAGACACCCTGCATCCTTCAGTATGGCATTGTCGTCTGCAAACTAATTAGGGTTCTCATCCAATGGTTGATCCATCTCAGATGATGTCTGACTGCTGAAATTCGAGTTTGCTTTTATTTTTATCTGACTTTTCTTAACCCTCTATTGCATTTTATAACTGTCGTACGATTTTCGCATAAATTTTCCCGCGTATTTCGCCAGTACAAAAAGTTCGCAAACATGCGAAACAGATGACAAGTAAAATGGTTTCCTGCGGGGAACATTTTTAATGATATAAGATATTTCATTTAACTATTTTCAACATTGTTTGGGTAGGGGGGACAACATATAGTCGATCAATATAGAAGAAGGTCTTTGGAAACTCACGGGTGACCGTATTGTCTGTAAAATTTGAGATACATATTAAAGAAACATTGATAATTTTCAAACACATCATTAAAGTTTTTCAACCTTAAACGGTAAAATATTTATAGAAAATTAGAAATATCACGTAATAGTTTTTTGGTTCTTATTAGATGTAATTCTGCCTAATTCCCAGAGGTAAATCCGTCACGTACCGGCAAACGGTCGGTAAATAGCCAGGTTTTCGAAAGGGCCAATTAACCAATCATGTAAGGTTTACAGATCACGTGCTCCTCCATGTACCGAAAACAGGTCACGTGCCTCTCCATGCCTCAAAAGTTAAACGCGTACCAATACCCTGCGGTCTCCAGACCGCAGGGAACAAAAATGTCTCGTGTGATAATCGTGCGATATTCTTGCGGCATATTTGAGAACGGATTTAACTCAATACAGGATTGGAGCAGTACCTCTAGACGCTTGCAGAAATCATGATCACAAAATAGACAAATATCGTTTTTTTCGCTGATTTTTACATTTTTCATGCATTATCATACATAAATCGGTGTGAAAAGATGAAGTTCATTCCGTTGCGTAAATGTATGATAATGAATGAAAAATGTAAAAATCGGCGAAAAAAACACACGATATTTGTCTATTTTTTGATCATGATTTCTGCAAGCGTCTAGAGGTACTGCTCCAAACCTGTATTGAGCTAAATCCATTCTAAAGATTATATATCGTATTGTGTTGCAAAGAAAAAAGACCGTATTTCTTTTATTGGTTTTAGGTTGGCAATTTTTCTAGGAACTTGGTTGATATGGAACAGGACTTTACTTAACTTCGTTTTTAGGCATTCTTAAGGGCCTTAAAATGCCGAACTTTATATTATCTGCTGGCTTAATTCGTGGAAACCACAAAGAGAACGGTTTGAGATGGGTTTGCGATCCATGTGATGATTTTGTGAATACATTGTCAGAAATTAACTCGCACGAATTTTTTCAACATGTTGGAAATACAAGTAACAAGAAAACGAATGCATGCGACTCGTGCGACGAAACTAAGAGATTTCGAGACATTTTTGAAACTATCTCACGAATGCCGTTCGCAAGTTTGTCGCTTACATTCGCAGCCCAGTGTGACAGGGGTTGTATTGAACATACATGTAAATGAAAATTAGTTTAAAGACTCAATAAGAACACTGAAATTGTAAAACAGACGCGTACACTATTGTCTATATTATGTACCTTCGGACATAAAAAGACAAACTTCTGTGTTCATTTTGGAGGGGCACTTAATGCGACTCCATGAAAGAACTTAGAAGCATTTAAAATACTCGAAAGTAACGTATTGGCAATGCGACAGAACTACCAGGTTTAGGAATTTATACTGGTGCGTTAGTAACACTTGCATTCAGACGGTTATTCTACACTGTAGGAATCGTCTGAGGTTTCCCTAAAAAGGATCCGTTTACATTGATCCTTTACGTACTTAACTCACTAAATACTTTTTTCGCCATGAGTAATGATTGAAACACCTCCATTAAAAAAATTTTTTTTTTAATGTGAAGCCTGACCGAGACTCAAACCTGAGACCCTCGGAATATCGTACTGCGGCTCTACTGACTAAGCTATCCGGCCGCCTACAAACTACCTCCCCTTCCCTTATTAGAGAACAGTTCAATACCGTGACATAATCATTTTCGGAATAATTTGGGATTCGAACATTACACCACTTTGGGTCTCCTGAAGAGTTTTTCAACATCATTTTTACCCCATCTTACTTCTATGTTTACCTTTTAGTCCTAATTGTTCTGGAATTTCATTCATTACACCCATTATCAGGAGGTAATTTGGTTATCTGTTACTTGTCATTGTGGGAGGTCTGTAGAAATCTGTACGACAAGATTTTCAAAATAGAACATGTCCTATCCCTTACATCTACAGTAGACTTTCAAGAAATAGTAGCCTTCACACATTAAGATTTGCCTGTACATCTTAGTTTTAATTGGTGTTGTACTTCAAAATCCTACCGTCTGTTCAGGCCTTTATATGTTTAATGCTAATGCTAATTATGCGCATGCCTAACAGGAAGGCGACAGTACGATGGTGACAATACGACAGTACGGCTGACTATCACCACCGTCGTTAAAGAAACTGACTAAAACCTGCGTCACATTACACTGATGGGATACCGGCTTCTGAACGGACTGAAATTGTTAAATTTAAAAGGTCTCCGGTCAGCGATCTTTCGGTGTCAAGATTTTGTTCGGAGTTATCTTCTTGCGGCATGAGGTACATCGCAAGCTTGTTGCATGCATGGTCTCATGGTGCCCAGATGGACACCGTTAAGATAACATATGGGGTTTTTAAACAGGTGCAGCCTCGGACTAAGAATTCGGTGCCTCGGGTTCGATTCTCGGATGTTGAAACTTTCGTTTTGGTAGATCATGTGCTCATTTATTCGGTTTTTCACACTGTGCCTGTGCACTGACATGTACAGAAGTTAACAGTTCATTGTGAAAGCTATTAGTAAGCCTACTTGTAAACTGCTTGACAGACTGCCCAGGAACGACGCGGTGGCTGAACTATGCTCTTGTATATTCAAGGTGAGTTACTACCGAGATAGAGGTTAAACTACCACCACCACCATTCTGTCATTAGCCAGCTCAATCGGTTAGATCATGATGCTTGTAAACACTTGGACAGCTAAAGAAACACGAGAAGAGTCTGGAATTGGAACATCTTTCTGTATCTTACACTCTCCTCCAAAATCTAATATGCCTACTAGATGACATTTTCGTATATTAAAGGATCTAGAGGTAAAAGCGGAGAGGGGTTATGGTGTAGTTTGGGATAATATGTCAGTACGAATTTTACTAAATGGACTTATAACATTTAAGAGAGAGTGGCAAACAATATCTGCTACTCCAATTGTCGTTAGACTTCAGTGACTGCAGTTTAAACGTATCAGAGGTACATCTACATATATAGGTTGGGTAGCCAATTTAACAAACTTTCAACGTTATATTTATTTGGTTAATGTGTAACTTTATATCTGACATCATCTTACTGTACCAGACAGTTATCATCGCATTGTTTCATATATCAGTTATATTGACAATAGCGGTTTTATCTACGTTATCGCCACGGTAGATTTCAACACCTCGCGTGGCTAACAGATACCGCTGATAACCAGCGTATTTACTTTGCTGACGTCCGCACGTACCCGAGTCTATCAAATGCATATCTTACCCCGTATAACATCGCTTTTCTATTTTCAGAGTCCAAAACATCTCTATCAAATACATATCGTACTCCATCTAGCCTAATTTTGCATTTTCAAGAATTTTTCCGTAACAAAGTTCTGTCAAAATGTCAACAACAAAATGAAAAGAAGGAAATAAAGAGGCCATTATACTTTATCCTAATTCTATTGCTTGAAACCCTATATCAGACTAGGCCAGCGACTCGCCCAATATAGGTTTAATTTAACTGCTGTGTATTCGTGTGATATAATTCAGTATTGTCCTCAAGAATTCATAGTAACCTCAATATATCATATGGCTGTGTGAAATCTCTTTTGGTACTCCATTAGTATTTGTTATTTTATAATTTAAAGGGAATATGCTTCGAATTAATATTTCATATAGCATTTGGTAACATGTGAATGAATCATTTCTGACAAACAAAAACAAGTATTTGCTGACTATTTTCTCCTGGATTTAATTTTGTTTGTTATTTATCATAATCAGATCTACCTGAAAGGAAGCAATACTATTTTAAGTGCTAAAATATCCTGAACATCAGCGTGTTTCAAAGCAATAGTTTCTTAAAAATTAATTTGATTCAAAGAAGTAAAGTTCTAAATAAAATTCCTTGATAAATATAATCCAAACCAGTTAAATAACTATGTACAAATTAATATAATACAAAGAAATGAAGTTCTTTGAAATCAATATAACTCAAAGTAATAAAGAAGGTGGTTATGAATCAACATAACATAAAGCCTTTAAGTTTATTGAATGCATTATTCCTCAGAAACAAATATAAGGGCACACGTGAGTTATATAAAGTTTAAATACTGTATGTTTGATGCGTATCACATGAACAAAGTACAGCTAATTTAAAATTAAGTAGCAAAACGTAAACAAAGCAGTATTTTAACTTCCATACAAAATATTAAATCTATATATCTTTTAAATCGCCCGGAAGCAACAGAAGCAAAAGACGGTTCAGTTAATTTGACTATGAGTTACTTTTGACACCAAAAATAAAACTGAAATAAAAGCATTTCTGGAACAAAATGGGCCTTTAATTAATGAAAATGAAAAATTAATCAGCAGTAATGTTCCTTACAATCAGTATAATGACTCAAAGCAATCATGATTTTCATAATTTATTTTGTACGATGTAGTATTTTATAGCTTCTTTCTAAAAACTAATTCCCTGCTAATTGACAACATCTTAAGCTAGAACTTTTTGCCCCCACCCCTTATTTTTATTTGATTATTTGATTATAATTATTTTTTAGGTTTCATCATTTAGAGTAAACTCTTGATGTATAAAAGTTAACACTCACAGATTAGATTGTGTTTACTTTCAATCGTTTATTATGAATAAGATATCTTGTCCTATCATTTAAATCTACAGGTTATACATTGTTTGAAAACAATGAAACAATGAGACATTTAATTGTTTTTATTTATAATACGGAGTCATGCCAAATTAACATATTTAAATCATTATTTTCATAACCGCCCGTGTTATTTTCAATGCTATAATTGATGTGAGGAGAAACGAATATATTTACAAAAATGAAATATTCAGGAATTTACATTTGTTTGACATACCTTTTCTTGGTTCAGGTATGTCAGTTTGCTAATTTCCAACTTTCTTGCTTTTCTTTCATTTACCATTGATTTATGTACTTGAACTCATGTTTTGAAGGAGAAAAAAATTGTATCTCGTAGTTTTCTGAAAAAAAGAAAAAAAAGAATCACAAGAGTTTTTTTTCTCTTCAAAACGATATAATCACACGCGTTTTTCGTAAAAATAAAATCGCACGTGTTTTTCTTTAAAAATATATAATCACACGTGTATATCTTCAAAATAATATCACACGTGTATATTTGTATATTTTTTTTAAAGATACAATCATGATTATTTTCCTTAGATAAATGAATCACAGGTTTTTATCTTAAAAATACAATCACACATATTACCCTGTTTTTCTTGATTTGTTTGTTTGTTTCATTTAACGCGTTTTCCCAAAAGTATTTCAGTCATATAGGCGGGTAGTTTCCTAACCATCATTCCTGGAGAGTTACACCAGTACTAGACTACCTTCCTCCGCGCTAAACTACCAAAGCATCTCCCGGGGATCGAACCCACGCGAAAGAGGTAACTGGATTAGAAGTCATCGACTCTAACCCATCGACCACGGCTTGATTTATAGAAAATGCGTTTATTTCTTTTCACAAATAATGTAGAAATATAACTTGCCTTAACAGAAAAGTTGACTCAAATCGTCAACATTTAAAAGGAAACATGTAATTTAAATATATATAATCAACAAACTCTTAATTAAATTTTTGTAAAGTCCTTTGTAAAGTCCTTACATAACCAGAGAAACTGTTAATAAAAAAGATTTTTTTTCTTTTATTTAACTTTTAAAGCGTAAGTTATGTCTTTAAGAATTAATTAAGACTTGTTTTAATTTCTTTGCCAAACTTGTATTTTTTTAAGTTTAGGCCGCTAGGCCGCCAACTTTACAAAAATGATAAAATAAAAAAGTGTTCTCAAAGTGATTTTCTCTTTTTAAAAATAACAATAATTGTCTTTAAAACTTCATTAAATGCCGTTTTATTGTTAAAATAACTTTTCTAGAACATTAAAATTTTTGGCCGTCAGGCCGTGTAACACCGCACTTTGGGGTCAAACGCACTTTGGTGTCCGACCACAAAGTGCGTTACGTACTTTGAGGTCCGACCCCAGAGTGCGTCACGCACTTTGGGGTCCAATCTCGACCCCAAAGTGCGTTAAACAGGTACATATGCATTTTCTAACATCAGGCAAACGACCGCACTTTGGGGTCAGAGAAAATTAATGTTCATTATATTTTAAATAATATATTGTAGTCAAAGCCAATGGTAAACAAAATTCAAGGTATTAAATAGACGCAAAACATGTGCCCTAAATTAAAGTAGAATCAATAGAGATTTAAATGGTCTTGATTAGTAAGTGAAGAACTTTCACCAAATAAATCACCAAATAAAGATTTTGTATTAAATCATTTTAGTCTTAGCATAGACAAAGGTATAAATTCTTGGTAATCTTAGTAGATATTTCAGTAAAAATGTGCCTGATAATATGTTGAAATAGCCATTTATTTAGCTAAATGTGACACATAAGAAACTTGACTAGGTGTAGATGCGGCTTTAAGTAGTAGTCAGTACAGGCAGTACTTAAAACATCAACTAATGAAGTAGTCGCACATTTAGAGTGGAGCTTCAATATATATCAATATTTTTCGCAGCATCTTTTAATTTTAGGAATACACAATTTCTGTACTAGAGTATTTTGAACGGTGGCATAAAAGTAACATTTGCATTTTTTGGGATACTTTTTTGTGTTTTTTTTTCGTACATATTTTTTGTTTAGTTTTGAATAATACTTTTTGTTTAGTTTTGCATACATATTTTATTTTAGTTTTTCATACATATTTTATTTTAGTTTTTTGTACATATTATATTTTTGTTTCTTCGTACACGTTTGTACATGATCATTTGCTAAGTAGAGGTTTGGATAATTACGCCATTTGTAAAACACCATTTTCAAACACTTCGCCATCTGTAAATTACAGTACCCCATTTGCAAATGCCATTTGCAAATACCAACATTTTCATTTTGGAGTTATCAAAAAAAAAATAACAACACCTTTTAGTGTATATATATAGTCCGCAGTAACCCAAAGAAAGGTTCTGCATATGGTCTTGATGTGGTTAGCATTTGACACAAGGTGCATGAAAATCCTTCATTGGGTTTAGGAGATAAGGAGCGGACATGAAGCCCAAGTCTTAATCCTTTGACCTGTAGGTGTGACCCCGACCTTGAGCCGGCACACCTGGCATATAAGTTCTGCACATTATCTGAATGAGCTAAAGAATTGACCCAAGTTTCATAAAATCCTTCAAAACTTAAAGCATTTTTTCTAAATCAGTGGAATATAAGGACTTATTTAGATCTTTTATTGTGCATTATTGTAATACACCAGTCATTTGTAACCACCTCCCTTGCCCCCGGGGGAGTGCGGGTTAAAAAAGAATCGTGTTTTGATGTTTGTGCGGTTCCGTGGCATAAGGCAGGAATGTTATTATCTGAGTATCCCCCGCAGGGCGAAGATTTTACCAGTGGTCGGCTTGGTTTAAAGTCAATGCCCCCCTCCCCGCTATTCTCAGGGAGTGAGGTTGAGTGGTGCATATTCATGGAATATCCCGGGACAACCAATATTCAATCAGTTAAGCTGTTTTTAGCCAATAATATGTATGAAAGGGGAAATTATACTTTAAATTTATTTTAGCTATTAATGCATCTATTAACATTTATTCATTTTCAGGTTGGTATATTTTCAACAAGTCTTGATCTTTCTTAGAAATTCAATAAAAACAATATGACCCACTCGGGTTACTCCCAGGAATATTTTAACCTAAATTCAAACAGCAGGGTAATCACCATGGAAAATTTGTTAAAGATAAATCAGGGCCACTAAAAATTGTAGAAAACTTAACAATAGTCTATTCAACGATTTTTCAAGATTTTAAAAAAACTTACACTAAATGTTATAACATATGTTCATCACAATGCATTGGTATGACTATTGTTAATGTGTATAAAAAGGCAGTTAAAGGTGTCACTTTTTTGTACGCTATTTGGGGTGCAAAATGATAAATGCACCCAATCTTTACATTCATTTTACCTTCCCAACTTTATAATATTAGCAAATATGGAAACTTGTCTAGATCTGCCAGCTGGTATCGCTTACAAAACAATTATTCTACAATCATCACATGAAAAAATTTGATAACAATATAGGATTTTATTAATAAGGACCCCCATGTAAAGTCTGATGACATATTTAGTGGTACATCATATAAATAAATGTTTTAAATACACCTAGGACTGAGGTAAATGGTAAAACTCTTAAGCCAATACTTTATAAAAAAAATAACTTGCTTAGAAAAAAATTTACCACTATTTTAAACAAGTGAATATTTTGATATAGTGAAAGTTGGACAATTTATATTGTGTCACTTAAAACAAACAGTTTCTTATTGTTTTTCTGAAAACATCTGACAATTAATCAAGTGTGGCATTTCTGCAAGTTTTGAAGTTAATACAACATGTGACTTTATGCAATTTAGTCAGGCATGACATCAGTGCCACAGAATTAAGAATGTGTTTGAATTTAGGTTGTGATTGAAAATTGGTTGTTTCGGGATAATAACTGATCACCAAGTAACAGCCCTTTCCAAATAGACACTGATATAATAGTATATATTAAAAAAACAATAATTATATAGAATACATATAATTTAAAAAATGGGCCGAAAAGGGTCGGCCGAAACCAGACTTGCGCGGCCGAAAACGACTGGGCCGATTCCAAAAATGGGCCGAAATTTGACCAAACCACTGCGCTAGTTTAATACTCAACTATGGGCTGTTATGAGATGTGAAGGCTGTTTTGATTGGCTCAAATATGTACTAAAAACAAAAATAAAATATGTACGAAAAACTAAAATAAAATATGAATGCAAAACTAAAAAAAAATGTATGCAAAACTTAAATAAAATATGTATGCAAAACTAAAAAAAATATGCAAATGTCACTTTTATGCCACCGTAATTTTGTTATATGAACACAACTTTTAGATTTTCAAGTGGTAAAATTAATGAAACTTTTATCACTTAAGCATCATAAAGTATTGGCCGCCATCTTGAACTCCACCTCAAATATTTCAATGTCGCAGATCGAAAATAAGTCAGAACTCAGTATATAAGCAGAACTAAGATGACACCTTAAGATCTCTGGAACCCAAAGTGCGTTGATATGTAGCATATTAACGCACTTTGGGGTCAGTTTCTCGATTTTGACCCCAAAGTGCGTTGGACCCATAAGTGCGGTGCGAAGTTTAACGCACTTTGGGGTCGGACCCCAAAGTGCGTTTGACCCCAAAGTGCGGTGTTACAAGGCCGCTAACTTCACAAAAATGAGAAAATAAAAAGTTCTCTGAAACTTATTTTATCTTTTTATATACCTTATAAATATCAAGAATAGTCTTAAGAACCCCATAAAGTAACGTTTTTATCATATTTATAACATTTCTACAACATTAAAATTTCCGGCTCTGGGACGCTAGGCCGCCAACTTCACACATCTTGATAAGAATATAATTTAGGATTTCGGTTAAGTTGAGATCATAAAATTTACGGACATGTAAAGCCACAAAATGTTCATGACAAAAACTGATTACTAATAAAACACGCTGATATTTTACTTTAAAAAGCTGTCCATTAATTACAGATAAAATTTGATGATACATGTATTGTTTAAATAGAATTAAATTGAATTTTAAAATGTTTCTGTTGTTTAAATAAATAAATAAATAATAAATAAATAAATAAATAAATAAATAAATAAATAAATAAATAAATAAATAAATAAATAAATATAAATAAATAAATAAATAAATAAATAAATAAATAAATAAATAAAATAAATAAATAAATAAATAAATAAATAACGAGGATGCATATAACAATAAAATAATAATAACAAACAAACATAGAATGAATATAGAGTAATTAAGCAGCTAATACATAATACAATAGTATTTTATTGACTTAATGATTGTTTCATTATTGTATGAACACTTTTATCAAATGCTTTAAATATTTCTGTTATTAAATCACATGTTGTTATATGAAGAGCAATACTAATTACTCAAATGATTATTTTACAATAAAGGAAGTATTGTGCTTGGTAGAATTAGAATTGTCAGTTGTGCAGTTTGATAACCCTCTTGGAACATCGTATATAGGACAGCAGGCCGGAAGTAAGAGGAAATGTTGCGATACCGGGGGAAGTAACTGTCGGACTACCTCGGATAAATGTGATGTATACTTCACTTTCTGCATTGGCAGGTATTATTTTGGTCGTCAGTTTCCATACGTGTGGGAAAGGTTTTTCCCAAATATTTTACCTGTTAGTTAAGAGTTTCAAATGATTTATCAAATTAAAGTTGAAAATGATTTTTTCTCAAAATTGTCATCACAACGCACGATTCGTGCAATAAGTAACTTAGAATTATGCAATTAGTACAACAATGCATATTATACAGTATAATTTTGATTTGAAATTCTGGTGACATAAAAATTGAAAATAAGCTGATAAAATAAAATAGATAAAATGAATAAATAAAAGCTTTAGTCTCGCTTATCAAATACATTAAACCTGTGTAATAATTCAGTACCATATATGAAAAAAATCACAATTTCCGGCGCTACAGCGAAACACTATTCACGCACATTGGCGTTACCTCATAAAAGCGACCTGAATCCCATTTTATCAGCTTATTTTAAATTTTCTATGTCACCACAAGTTTAGGAAATGTCACTTGCCATTATACGGTATAATAATTATGCATTGTTGTATTTATAAGAGTCGACAAAAAGCCAAAATCTCGCTCAAAACGTTGGTCAAGCCATCATTTCCACGAATGATCTTGAAAAGAAAGCAATTTTGTGTAAATAATCTTAATGAGGGATAAAAAGTAATGTCTTCGCAGCCGTATGCGTCTATTCCTTAATTTCAGTTCGGTTAAATAAAAAATATATTGGCCAGTTTACTTACCGCGTTAGAAATCCTGTCAAGTATCAGTCATTTATTGCACAATTCTGCGTTACGTATTGCACGAATCGTGTGTTATTTTCACATTCCGGCGTTACTGGATATATACATTATGTCTTGAGAATAAGCAGTTTTTGTTTTAAACATTGATAACCTCAGAAATTTTTATATAAAACGAAACTTACACCGAAAGTTGAAGTTTAAGTATTATTAATCAGGAACTTGCCCCCCCCCCCCCGGCCCCACACGGATTTGATGCCACACCAAAATGTAACAATCTTTTAAACTTATTGCATTTGGCATTCCTATCTTGTTGTTGATAACATCACATTTTTACTCCCATATTACGTTAGTAGTACATTACAATAGTCAAATGTTTCTTCGGATGCAGGCGGTGTGTGTGTGTGTGCGCGCGCGCGTGCGCGTGCGCGCGCGTGTGTGTGTATTGGTGGCGGGACAATGAGTCTATTGTATGGGAGGTTATGTTTGTTTGGGGGTTTGGTGTTTAGCGGGTAATTTGGCATCTTTATGTTACCATAGGTACTGATCAATCCGGCTGGTTTAACGAAATAAAAGTTGCCCCAAAAATAATACGGAAGTAAGGGATCGGGGTTGCAATTGGCACACAACCACATATGTTTAAGTGTCAGCGGAAATATGTTTCGTTATTTTAGTTCAATAGTTCCTCTGGCCGTATGTGAT
>NW_026862637.1:0-251148 GCF_026571515.1 Ruditapes philippinarum
TATTACTTACTGAATATACAACACCATGAAAACCAAAGACTGTTGTTCCTGTAATTTGGCTGAACTACTGGTGGGCTGCACTGCTGGTGATGCTCAAGACATTTGTTCCTGTAAACTGCACTTTATCTCTTTGTGCTTGATGCATGCTGAGCCACTGGTGGGCTGAACTGCTGGTGATGCTCATAACATCTGTTCTTGTAAACTTCCTCTTATTGCGTTTGACTATTGTATGTAAGTCCAACGGCAATAACTCTATACTTATTATAGAGTTATGATTCTCGTGCATTGCACTTCTTATTGTGCTTGACAATTGGATGAAATTGTTTTGAATTCCAACTAGTACTTTTCAAGTTATGCTCCGGACAAGGGAAAGAACAAAGGGCAATAACTCTGTAATTCCTTTAGATAGAGTTATGGTTCTTGTGCGCTGTACTTCCTCTTATTGTGCTTGACCAATGTATGAAATTGTTTTGAAATCCAATTAGTACTTTTCAAGTTTTGATCCGGACAAGGAAAAGTAACAAAGGGCAATAACTCTGTAATTAGTTAAGATGGAGTTATGGTTCTTGTGCACTGCACTTCCTTTCAATGTGCTTGATCATTGTATGAAGTTGTATTGAATTCCAACTTGTGGTTTTCAAGTTATGCTCCGGACAAGGAAAATGTAACGGACGTCTGGACCGACCGACCGACCGCCCGACCAACCGACCGACCACCGGGTGACTCCTATATACCTCCCCAAACTTCGTTTTTGGGGGTATAATGACATCAAAGAGAAAATACAGTTACCTATTGTTCCACAAAAGTATCCAATGTAAGCTTGGATGGATGGACAGACAGACAAACAGACAGACAATAGAGAAGTGATCCCTATATGTCGCCACTGGTCCATAAAGGCCACAGAAATTGAAATCTGAAATTTCACCCCAAGTAATTGTTCCAAACCTATATCAAAGGGTATAAATATCTCAAAAAAATATTTCCAGTATGGCCATGTAAAATAACCTCAGTCAAGTGCCTTTTAAGTTTGTAACAAACATATACGATTGTGATAAGATCAGTTTTGCAGTCCAGTAAAAATGAATGACATTTTTCCATATTTTTCACTGCCTTAAAAATAAATCTTGCAATCTGGGTATAATAGAAGTGGAGGGCATCTATGTGAAATATAAGTATAATTTGGGATGTGACAGAACATCCATAGTAGTGAAAGGTAGGTAATTTTTTAACAGTTGCCATGGATACCACTGCTACAGATATCAATCATCTTTATACACAAATACAACCAGAATTGAATGACCCGGATCACTGGCAATTTCTTTTGTTATTTTCTTTGATGATAATAGAGAACCATTGACTCTTCCATTAAAATGGAATGAGGACTGTTCTGTTTACTTCTAGATGTACCCCTCCTCCTTGTTCTATTGTGCTAGCTTCCCCTAAATAGGAAGCCTGTTCATATAATATTTTTCTTCAATACTCATGCTTACTTGGTGGTTTGGATTGAGCTCCTGGTGCTCCTGCTGATGGTCTTGGAGGCCCTCCTGGGGGTCGCTGAGGGGGTGGGGGCTTAGCTGGAGGGCCTGGTCTCTGTGGAGGCCCAGGCTTATTTACAGATTGCTATAGGAAAAAAATAACAAACTAATATTTTACACAAATTTACAGTAAATATGATTTTGGAATAATAAAATTTAACAACTTTGGTTAATCTATTATACTAATTTACATAAAAGATTTCTTTAATTTGAACATACAATAAACTTTACTTTTAGACTTTTACTAAAATACTTTGGAATTTTGTAAAAATATGTGAAAATTATTCAAACCAGACAAAATTTTTTTGTTGTTTCAGAAAAAAGTAGTTTTATTAAACTCTTTCTCAAATGTTGTTTTTATGGTTTTTACATGAATACATCAAATTATTTCGCCTCCATGGTCGAGGGGTTAAAGTTGATGACTTCTAATCCAGTTACCTCTCTGGCGTGGGTTCGATCCCCGAGAGATGCTTTGGTAGTTTAGCGCGGAGGAAGGTAGTTTAGTACTAGTGTAACTCTCCAGGAACGATGGTTAGGAAACTACCTGCCTATATGACTGAAATACTGTTAGGAAAAGGCGTAAAATGAAACCAACAAACAAACATTTATATCCATAAGTGGTTATCATTCTAGTCATTCCACCAGTAATATACAGCAATATAAATAGCAACTTTCAAGCAATTACTGATAGATGAAATACTTTACATTCCCATATGTAAGAAATGTTTTAATACACATATGTCTTGGCATATGTGTTCAAAACCACAGACCATGTTTTGGCCTTTGAATTTTATAATATGAACTCAAATTTAAACATGCATTCTAAAAATAGCAAGAATAATTACCTCTGGTGCAGCTCCTCTTACTTTTGAAACTTGTTCAGGGACAATAAGCGTGTCTGCAATATTTTGTTGTTGTGGAGGAGTGGTCTCCCTTGGCCTGGCAGCAGGTGGTGGTGGCCTTGATCGACTGGCTGGTTGCGGACGTGGTGGGGGAACACCGGCCTTCTCTAAACTTGTGTTTGAGCCAGATAACATCATGGCTTCTGCAGGACTTGGTGTTCCTGTGAAGGTAACTTTAAATTTAGAACATTTCTAATATTTTCATGAAAATTGAAAAATGAATCTGGAGGCGTGCTGCTTTAAAAAGTCTTCTATCGGATGGTAATCTGATGAAGTCTGAGGTCTGTTAGTCAAATGAGTTTTAAGTTGTTGAGCAGAAAAATCTTTTTAGGTTCAATGCCACTGTGACTTTGAGTTCAAGGCTATTGTGACCTTGAGTTCAAGGCAATAATGACCTTGAGTTCATGACTATTTTGACCTAGAGTTCAAGGCTATTGTGACCGTGAGTTCAAGTCTATTGTGACTCAAAAAGCAATAGGGGGTAATTATCCAGTGAAGATTGAAGACCATGTTTCAATCGGTTGTCTATTCATTGGGTAGAAAGTTGTTTGTACAGTGTAAAATGTCTATACCTAAAAAAAGAATGATCACTACCTGAATGCGGAGAACTGCTAGCGGACCGGGATGGGTGTAGGGGTTCTGGTAATGGTTCTTGGTCTTCTTCACCATCATCGTCATCATCATCACCTGTATTTAATATTTCTATTTATATATTTGACATTCAAAACATATTGTACAATTTTTAATGAGATACTAAATATAAAAGCTCTTACACAATAACTTTTCCATATTTACTAGAAACAAACAAATTCATGGACCCTCTATATATTTTCCACAAACATTTGTGAATTAAGAGGCCGACGAAAATGGCAGGCTTTACACATTGCACTTACCAATATAGCTATGAGGAAATTCTTCATAATAAAGCTTAATATAAAACATGTCTAAATTTATGACCAGAGCTAGCACAGAAATTTGTTCATACCTTCACTATCATAACAATCGATGTCGGCAATTTCAAAATCCTCGCCAAGTAAACTATTAGTTGTGGTGTTAAAGAGAGGCTCTGTCTGCAGGGACGATGCCCTAAGTTCAAGCAGGTTTATTTCTTTCCAGTTGGCTGTCTTTAAACGTACACTGATTTTCTTTCCAGCTATCTAAAAATATCACAATGAAAAATGTAAGACTTTATTACCTTAAATCCATGCCCTCTGATCATGCTCTAAATAGGTCAATATTCAGTCAATATTGTCTTTGAAATTTTACCCCTTCAAAAAACATGAATGGTTTGATCCAAGATGAATTAAGCCCACCCCCCCCCCCCCCACCCCCATTGTCAAGCTTACTAGCATCAGCATAAGAATAGTGTGTGTAACTATTTAATGTAGAACACTTACAGCTGAAAAAGAATGAAGAATGATCACAATGTTTTTGAACCGGACTTAATATGGTAATTTTAAAAACAAGATAGCATTAGAGAAAAATGCTATGCCACCGCATTAATACAACACTAAATAGTAGTGTAGGAACAGATTTTTTTTTGTTTCTATACAATTGAAGATTGTCATAATGCATAGATCCCTGACCTATCTATTATCAGATTAGTGGTTAAATCTTTAATTTTATTCCAATAAAAGATCAGAGTAGGAATATATCAATGCACTTGAGTCTAGTGAATTTGGTTGTGAAAGTCATATTTCACACAGCCTAAATTTCATGACCACATCAAAGGACAACACAGTAAGACACTTTGTCAAAATCTAGGTCAGCTGATATCAAAGTTCACTTCACATCTTAATCTGTGCACATGGTTCAAATTTCAAAGGACAAGAAAGTAGGTCACATCATCAAAATCTAGGTCACCAGATATCAAAGTTCAATTTTACAACTAAAACTGTGCACATGGTCTAAATTTCATTGCTGTACATCAAAGGACAAGAAAGTAGGTCACTGTCCCCTTGGGCAAGGCAAAACTTTGACCCAAGGATTTAATTCAAAACAATCTTGATACAGGTCCACCAAACAACATTTCAAGTCAAATATCCAAGCTGTAGCTTTCTCCCATTCAGAAAATATTTGTTTTATTTTCTGTTTTTACTATGTGTACATAATGAGAATCACTGCCCCCGGGCAGGGCCAATTTTGACACCAGGGGAAAATTTAAACAACTTTGGTAGAGGACCTATAGATTATATTATATAGCAAACATCAAAGCTCTATGCCTTGTACCTTCAGACAAAAATATTTTATTTTTTTTACTATATGTACATAATGAAAATCAATGACCCCGGGGCGAAACCAATTTTGACCCCAGGGCTATAATTTGAACAATCTTGGTAGAGTTTCATTTCGCAATGTTTCATGCAAAATATCTTAACTCTAGCCTTTGTAAATTTAGAGAGGATGATGTTTTAAGTTTTTAATATACACATAAAGGGAAAATCTCTGGCCCCCGGGGCAGGGCTAATTTTGACACTAGAGGCAAAATTTGAACAAATTTGGTAGAGTACCTATAGATGATATCATTTAACAAATGTTAAAGCTCTTAGCCTTGTACCTTCAGACAATAAGATTTTTTTTGATTTTTTACTATATATATGTATATATTGAAAATCAATGACCCCCGGGGCGGGGGCAATTTTGACCCCAGGGCTTTAATTTGAAAAATCTTGCTAGAGGTTCACTACACAATGTTTCATGCAAAATATTTAACCTCTAGCATTTGTCAATTGCTAAACGATCTTTTTAAAAGTTCTTACTATATGTTTTTACTATAAACATATAAGGAAAACCAATGACCCCCGGGGTGGGGCCGATTTTGACCCCAGGGCTATAATTTGAACAATTTAGGCTTTTTGGGTCTTTAGAAGGTATTTTAAGTTTTTACTATATGTACATATATTGAAAATCAATGACCCCCGGGGCGGGGGCAATTTTAACCCCAGGGCTATAATTTGAACAATCTTGCTAGAGGTTCACTACACAATGTTTCATGCAAAATATCTAACCTCTAGCATTTGTCAATTGCTAAAAGATTTTTTTAAAGTTTTTACTATATGTTTTTACTATATACATATAAGGAAAACCAATGACCCCCGGGGTGGGGCCGATTTTGACCCCAGGGCTATAATTTGAACAATCTAGGCCTTTTAGGTCTTTAGAAGGTATTTTAAGTTTGTACTATATGTACATATAGTGAAAATCAATGACCCCTGTGGCGGGGCCGATTTTGGCCCCAGGGGCTATAACTTGAACAATCTTGGTAGAGGTCTACCAGACAATGCCTTGTGCAAAATATCTAAGCTCTAGGCCTTTTGGGTCTTTACAAGAAGGTATTTTAAGTTTTTACAATATGTACATATAGCGAAAATCAATGACCCCCGGGGGGCGGGGCCGATTTTGACCAAAGGGCTATAATTTGAACAATCTAGGCCTTTTAGGTCTTTAGAAGGTATTTTAAGTTTGTACTATATGTACATATAGTGAAAATCAATGACCCCTGTGGCGGGGCCGATTTTGGCCCCAGGGGCAATAACTTGAACAATCTTGGTAGAGGTCTACCAGACAATGCCTTGTGCAAAATATCTAAGCTCTAGGCCTTTTGGGTCTTTACAAGAAGGTATTTTAAGTTTTTACAATATGTACATATAGCGAAAATCAATGACCCCCGGGGGCGGGGCCGATTTTGACCAAAGGGCTATAATTTGAACAATCTTGGTAGAGGTCTACCAGACAATGCCTTATTCAAAATATCTAAGCTCAAGGCCTTTTGGGTCTTTACAAGAAGATTTTTTAAATTTATTCTTATAATTGCTTTTGGTTGCCATGGCAACCAGATTTCTGCATGAAATGATTTTCTTTGAACAACTTTGGAAGCCCTTCACCCAAGGATCAATCCTGCCAAGTTTGGTTGAAATTGGACTAGTGTTTTTTTACAAGAAGATTTTTTAAGTTCACTATATAATCTATATAACAAACACACAAACAAACACACAGGTGAATCGCTATATGCCACCGCATCGCAGATGCTGCGGTGGCATAATAAACCCTTTAAAAATATGAAAATAATTATTCTTAGATCAAATTTCTATACCTTTTTTAAAACAAGAGCTTTCCACATGACAGTGTGCTCTACTATTCTATGTGCTTAATATAATAAGTTCAAAAAGGGGTCATAATTCCGTTAAAATCCATGTCAGAGTTATGGACCTTGGTCAGTGACCTCCAATTATGCTCTCAAGTAAGCCCCATTCCCTCTGTAGTTTTTGAGATACCAACTTGCACCTAAAAACTTAACCAAAATGTGACACAGATGGCTAGGTGAGCAAAATATCTTTCTTATTCATCAAACAGTCAAGCTAAAAATAAAAAAAATATATTTCCTACACAATTGTTTGATATTTTACACATGTAATGATTTTTATGATACATCTTGACATCTTACAAATTGCTAACCTCTAATTTATCCTGTTGTACAGCTTCTAAAACCATTTGACCATTCTTAAATATTAACCACATGTCCTCATCAACAAATCTGAAGAAAAAAACAACTCAATTTTATAACAATGACAGGCAGCTAAAAAGCTTCACAATGCTAGTTGAAAATTATCAAAGAAACCCATACCACAGGTATAGTCAGGTTAGTTGGCAAATCATTTTGTAAGAAGCTTCACTCTTTTTTGTTATTTTTTTTTAATACAAATTGCTTCTGGTAAAAATAAAAGATCTCTTTCCTAAGGATAAAGTCAAGCCAATGTGCACAATATTCTGGGCAGTCTGACCAAACTGTATAAATTTTGCTGTAATTAAGATAACTTATTCATGCCTGGGAAATCTTATATTAACTTTCTAAACAAGAGGGTCATGATGGCCCTGAAATCGCTCTTCTGAATATAAAAACTCTCCATGACAAAGAACAAGTAATATTGTAAAGTATAAAACAAGAGGGTCACGATGGCCCTGAAATCGCTCACCTGAAAATAAAAACTCTCCATGACAAGGACCAAGTAATATTGTAAAAGAATAAAACTAGAAATGTGTCCATAGGACACGGATGCCCCCACACGCCACTGTTCTGTCAATCTTATGACTCTAGGTCAAATATTTTTTGGACTACATGTGCCACAAGTTGAAAACTAAAAATCAACAAAAGGCCATAATTCTGTTAAATTTGGTCGCAGCAAAAATTCCTTACTTTAAAACCATCTACACATTAAGGTTGTTCATCCCTGGAAGTTTAAGCAAAATCTGCCATTTGGTTTAAGAGGAGTTGCATTCACAAAATTTCTACATAGTATATAGTGAAAAAATCAACAAAGGGCCATAATTCTGTAAAATTTGGTCACAGCGAAAATTCCTTCCTTTACTACCATCTACACCTTAAGATTGTTCATCCCTGTAAGTTTAAGCAAAATCTGCCACCCGGTTTAAGAGGAGTTGCGTTCACAAAATTTCTACATAGTATATAGTGAAAAAATCAACAAAGGGCCATAATTCTGTAAAATTTGGTCGCATCAAAAATTCCTTCCTTTACTACCATCTACACCTTAAGGTTGTTCATCCCTGTAAGTTTAAGCAAAATTTGCCATCCTGTTTAAGAGGAGTTGCGGTCACAAAATTTCTACATAGTATATAGTGAAAAAATCAACAAAGGGCCATAATTCTGTTAAATTTGGTAGCAGCAAAAATTCCTTCCTTTACTACCATCTACACATTAAGGTTGTTCATCCCTGTAAGTTTAAGCAAAATCTGTCATCTGGTTTAAGAGTAGTTGCGTTCACAAAATTTCTATATAGTATCTAGTAAAAAAATCAACAAAGGGCCATAATTCTCTTAAATTTGGTCACAGCAAAAATTCCTTCCTTTACTACCATCTACATATTAAGGTTGTTCATCCCTGTAAGTTTAAGCAAAATCTGCCATCCGGTTAAAGAGGAGTTGCGTTCACAAGATTTCGGGACGTACGGACGGACGGACTGACGGACGGACAAGTGCAACGCTATATGCACCCACATTGTGGGGGCATAAAAATGCAGATGCAAAATTTAACTCTTAAACTGATTTCACAAAGTCTATATTTGTATCTGAAATAGTGTGTGTGTAAAAACATAACTTGTTGCTATTTCTAAGGGAAACTAACAGTTCAAAAAGATGTGTACATATAAGAAAAATCAATGACCCCCCTGGGATATGGACAATTTTGACCCCAGGGCTTTTATTTGAACAAACTTGTTAGCACACACTATAAAATATTTAATATTAAATATCTAAGCTCTAGCTCTTCGGGTTTTTTCAAAGAAGACTTTTGTTTTTACAATATACATATAAGGAAAATCAATGACCCTTTGGGCTGGCCAATTTTGTCCCCAGGGCTTTATTTGAATAAACTTAATAGACACTCATTAGAAAATGTTTCGTGCTAAATATCTTAAATTCTAGCTCTTTGGGTTTTAAGAGAAGTTTTTTGTTCTGCATGGAATTAAATTCTTTCAAAGGTGACCACCAAAGAAACATTTCTTTGAAGTTTGGATGAAATCGGCTTTGTGGTTTATAAGGAGATGTCGTTTAAAGTAAATGTTTACGGATGGACTACTTATGGATGCCGGACTGACACCGGTCGAATTGTGATCGCAAAAGCTCACCTTGTCATTTTCTGACAGGTGAGCTAAAAATGAAAAAAGTAACTATTAACCTCACTAAGATTATTTCTCCAAATTCTGAGAAAGTCCCCACTATTTCATCCACCAGGTCATCATCAAATTCACCATTTTCAGAGGATATAATAACTGTAGCATCTTGTGGTCCCTGTACAGATAAAACCTCCTCAAACACCTGGTCTCTTTCTCTCTCCTTAACAGACATCACCTGTACATCAAACAGTCCCATAACTGGCCTGAAATGATGATAATAGCTTAATAATATATCTGAAATAACTGGCCTGAAATAATGATAATAGCTTAATGGTAGATCTGAAATAACTGGCCTGAAATGATAATAATAGCTTAATGGTAGATCTGAAATAACTGGCCTGAAATGATAATAATAGCTTAATGATATATCTGAAATAACTGGCCTGAAATAATGATAATAGCTTAATGGTAGATCTGAAATAACTGGCCTGAAATGATGATAATAGCTTAATGATATATCTGAAATAACTGGCCTGAAATGATAATAATAGCTTAATGATATATCTGAAATAACTGGCCTGAAATGATAATAATAGCTTAATGATATATCTGAAATAACTGGCCTGAAATGATAATAATAGCTTAATGGTAGATCTGAAATAACTTATACATGTGTATATATGTTAGCATGAAATATCGAATATCTTATTTCATATAGCAATCCTTTTGATTTTTGATATGATGATAACAAATTCATAAATAGGCGAATGAAGAAATATACTGTTTTGACAAAATGGCAAATTTGGACAGCTTGAATTTAAAGCATTCTACAGTATAATTTAAGGTAGCTCGCTACTTTCTGACCGAAATATGACAACATCTCAGATCTTGATGATTTTAGGTATGCAAACATATAAATATGTGAGCTTTACTTCTGCAGTATTATTTTATAAATAAACAGCGTTACTCTGACGTCAAAGCGCCCTCTATCGGTGGCGGTGAAATTGCGTCTTTTTTATCAATAAACCGGTCTGTTCTTATCAATTTTCATCCGATTTCCTTCATTTTAATATCATAATGTTCAGTAAATGTATGTCTTTGTAATGATGTCTTTCTTTAACATTTACTTAATAGTCTGAGATTTTACGTCATTTTTCTCTACTTTCTGACGTCCATATTTGATGCAAATATCGCGCGATATCGCATTAAAGATTGTGTAATAAAAAAAATTCAACACGGTGAATTTTGCTATAATTTTCCGAGCGTGTAGTGAGATAGTGACGGAAAAATATTTATGCAATAAAAATATAGGGTCAACGCGTAAGATATTTTGCTATAACTGTTTTAAAATAAAATAAGGGCGAGTGAAACGTTATGATTTTGGTGATGTTAATAGTTGTTGGAGTTCAAAGAATAATACCAAATAACAATTTTCTTACGTCAAACATTACGATAGTAAGTATAAACAACACAGGGACTTGATGAAATGTATATTTTTTAAATTGTTGATTATTTTCTCATTGAAAGCATGCGCTAGATGAGCACATTTACAATGCTTTATCCGACAATTCCTTTTTAAATACTTTTCTAATTTGCACGACACAGTCTCATACATCTTTTAATTCTAATTTTATAATGTGATGTTGTTAAAGTGTTATATTATTATATGAATTAACTAGTTTTAGCGCAAAAAATAAGATTCACATATTGCTGTATGAATGTAGTAAGAATACAAGAAGCGCCGCAATGCGACGAAAACCAGGTTTTCAACGACCAAGTTTTGATGTGACAGCAAACAATAGGTCAAAGTGCACTGAAGTTATTGAGTAGATACTAAAAATTCTATTGTAAGCAAATTACCTTGACCTTGCTCCCAGATATCTAAGTAGCAATCCAAAGCTGCCACTCAGCAAGTTCGGTGTCAAAAGGTCAAAGCAAACTCAAGTTATAACATGAAAACTAAATGCATTAACCTTGATCACAGACACCTGGGTAGCAATCCCAAGCTGCCTCTTGATATAAGCTACCCATTCATCAAGTTTGGTGTCAATAGGCCAAAGCAAACTCAAGTTATTGAGCAGAAACTGAATTTCTATTTTAAGTAACAGTGACCTTGACCTTGATCACAGACACCTGGGTAGCAATCCAAGCTGCCTCTTAATATAACCTATCCATACACCAAGTTTGGTGTCATTAGGCCAAAGCAATCTCAAGTTATTGTGCGGAAAACTGAATTTCTATTTTTAGTAACAGTGACCTTGACCTAGATCACAGACACCTGGGCAGCAATCCCAAGCTGCCTCTAGATACAACCTATCCATACACCCAAGTTTGGTGTAAATAGGCCAAAGCAAACTCAAGTTATTGAGCGGAAACTGAATTTCTATTTTTAGTAACAGTGACCTTGATCACAGACACCTGGGTAGCAATCCCAAGCTGCCTCTTAATATAAGCTATCCATACACCAAGTTTGGTGTCATTAGGCCAAAGCAAACTCAAGTTACTAAGCGGAAACTGAATTTCTATTTTTAGTTACAGTGACCTTGACCTTGATCACAGACACCTGGGTAGCAATCCCAAGCTGCCTCTTGATATAAGCTACCTACACACCAAGTTTGGTGTCAATAGGCCAAAGCAAACTAAAGTTATTCAGCGGAAACCAAAAGTTGACGCCGGCCCGCCTGCCGGCCCGCCTGCCGGCCCACCCGCAGACTTCGGCATTACAATAACCCGGTGTTCGTTGAAAACCTGGTTAATAAGGTCGCTTAGCTTATACCCGTAGAATGTTTATTTTACGTTACATTCAGCATAAAATCACATAAAGGCAGACGAGCCTCGGTGTCAAAACACATCGTAAAAATACAATTCAAATAGATATGCATACAAATGTGCCGAAATAAGTGATAAATAAAATTCAGAAATAATATTCAAATATGTTAAAGGGACTGAGGTATTTTGACATGATGGAACTGAAAATATTTTTTCCAGATAAATGTACCATTTGATGTAGGTTTACACCACAAATCTTTGTGCAAAATTTCAGAGCATTCGCGCACTTCGTTTTTCCAGAATAATTATTCAAAATGACTAGAAATGTGTCATCATGCCACGGATGCCCCCGCATGCAGCCAAAATTTCAGATGGTGCATTAATAATTTTTTTCATTTTAAGTTCAAAGCCCTTAAAACTTTTCAATGTTAACACAAACCATTTCCATACAATGTTCAAGGCACTGAAATTATTCAGTCTTAACCTTTTAGAAATAGCATATTGTATATTTGTAGCCAAAAAAATGGCTAAAAGAATGAGTACTGAAACTGAAAGTTCAAAATTTTTCCAACATTCAGGAAAGATAAGTTTGTCTAAAATCATTGAACCACGACCAAATTCAAACTTAAACTGCTTATTCCTAAGATGTATCTATATTATTTTCAAAGTGAAAGGGACATAACTCTGCCAAAAAATCATCAAACCATGACCAAATTCCAACTTGACCTGCCCATTCCTTTGACATATCCATACGTCAAATTAAAGTTGAATATGTAACACTGTTGGGTAGATAATGAACAGAAACTGTAAATTTCATATTACTTTCAAAGTGAAAGGGGGCATTACTCTGCCAAAAATCATTGAACCATGACCAAATTCGAACTTGGCCTGGGCATTCCAAAAACATATCCATATGTCAAATTTGAGTTGAATGTGTTGTACCATTGGGGAGATAATAAACGGAAACTTAAAATTTCATATTACTTTCAAAGTGAAAGGGGCATAACTCTGCCAAAAATCATTGAACCATGACCAAATTTGAACTTGACCTGCGCATTCCTTTGATGCATCCATATGTCACGTTTGAGTTGAATGTGTACACGTACCTTGAGGGAGATAATGAACGGAAACTGAAAATTTCATATTATTTTCAAAGTAAAAGGGGCATAACTCTGCCAAAACTCATCGAACCATGACCAAATTCGATCTTGACCTGTATTTTCTCATGACATATCCATATGTCAAATTTGAGTTGAATGTGTCCAACCGTTCTAAAGATAATGAACGGAAACTTATAATGACAGAATGACAGAAGGACGGAAGGATGGAAGGACGGAAGGACGGAATGACGGAACAGGGTAACACTTTATGCCCCGGCCATTACATGGCGGGGGCATAAAAAGTGTTTAAACGCTTTTCATCCAAATCAGGCTAACAAAAGCATAAAAATACGATTTTCAATTTATTTCAAAGTATATTTCTTAACTATCTTTGCATATATTTCTGTTTAAAGTGCCCAGCTCATTTATGTAAGAAATTCAAATGTTATGTGTTTAGCTTTTCAATCTCAGTGGAGTCCCTTTAAGAATATTTAAAAACAAACTGTACAAGAAACAAAAACCTTTATTTTGTTTTTATTTTTGCTTACCATTTCTAAGTCTGTGCAATACATAGATTATATAATTTTATTTCATGCTTTCCAGTGTTTTATTGTAATATATCAGATGATTATATTCTGATAAACCACTAGTGAAATTTATAAAATATAATTTTCACTGTAGCCGGACTATATCTGAATGATGAAAAGAAAATCAAAACTGAATGGAATAACAGGCAAAAATAAATGCCGTCATGCGTAAATTTTGCTTCTTTCGGAAAAGAAAGTCGATGTCACCATACATTATGCTAAAAATGTAACAAAATTAGAGAAATTTAACAGAACTTTATTTCAAATTTGTTGATGTGACGTCATGATGTGATGACGTCACGAAGGAGAATGTGCGACGTTACGCGGCAAAATCAGTAAAAATTACTTAAAATTACTTAAAACGCATGAAATAAAAAGAAAATTTATTTGTTTTACATATAAGATTGAAATATATTTCATTCGTGAACACCAGCTATTATATTTTCACTCGTGGCTACGCCACTCGTGAAAATATTGCATCTGGTGTTCACTCAGTGAAATTATATTTCAATCTTACATGCAAAACAAACAAATATCCTCTATATAATCTAATTAAAATGTCATGATAATTAGAAAATGAGCACTTATGTGACAAACTATAAACTATTTTTGAAGCAAAATCATACTGAATAAAAAAATATATAAGCATATTCGCAACTGCAGACTCGAATGTGAAACACCTAATATAACCATTACTCAACTCGGATTCATTACCGCTTTTTCATTACTGTACAGTATAACATAGCGGCCCTCAAAGTATTATTTATTTCTAAAGAGTTCCACTACATTTTACCTCTGTAGAGCAACCACTCTAGGCAACAAAGGGCATTTCTATGTAAAGGTTATACTGTATATTTTAATTAAATACAAAATATTATTATTAAATAACTTGTGCAACTTTTGTTACCACTGAATACGAATAATGTATTATGTTGACGTTATCTTGTTCATTTTTTAATACAATACAGTTTGCTTTAAAACAAAAATAAAAAAACAAGAAAAAAAACAACCTCACAACACGTGATTATGATGTTAGCAATAAAATGGACTTCTCCCTTATTAACGGAGATCATAATCAGGTTTTTTTTACTTTGAATATTCTTCTGTTGATACGTTGTAATCGGTAAAGTGATCTTACGCTGAATTCGGAAGGCATGGATTCGAGACACGATTGCGTATTGTACTAATAGATTATCCTTTAGAATTGTTTACTGTGTATGAAATGTTTCAAGGTCCACCTCGGACTGCTGTCATTCATTTCCAAAGAGAAGTTGATACTGTGAGAAACACTGGTTTCGTTAAATTCCCTCCGCTTAAATTGAAATACTGTTGAAAGCGGCGTTAAACCCAATATTAAAAAAAAGAAGATATAAAACATAAAATGCATAGTTCATTATTTTCATAGGCTCTACATAGCACTGCATTATGTGCAGACAAAAAACGAGCTTCTCCCACAACCATATTCTCAAAAATTGAGGGTCCTACATGGTCCTCAATACAAGGGAATCTGTATTTGATATGCAAAATTGTCCGCTTCTGAACATACAAAATAAATCAACGGAACTTTCGCCTTTAATCGAGAAATGATCGCGGCTTCAGGTCGCCTCAAAGATGCGCTAGTAAACGCATACTGCGAGTCAGCTAGTTTAAAATAAATAAGAACATCTGTAATCATGTGAAATACGTGAGAAATTAAAGCCATAGCATGAGAGCGTGATTCCTGCTTTAAATCTGAGTCTCACGCTTACTCTTAGTGCAGGGTATTTAGCTGCGAGAGAAAATAGAATACCTGATGGCTGTTAATAAATAAATTTTTATACATGTAGATATTTTTGAATTAAATGTCTGCTAGATTTTATAATATAATTAAGACTACCTACGTACAAATCGTTGCTACTTCCAGTTGATCATATATTTTTGAAACGTAAATTTGATTTATTTCCTACCACAGACATAGATGTTATCTATGTCTCTGTTCCTACTAACTGATATATACAATTCAAAATTGTTACATATGATAACATGGAAGTTTGTGTAGTACCGAGATACACATAACATGATGACATTGCGACTGCACCAGCCTTTTCATTCTTTTTTTCTGACATTCTTTGCAAAATTTATATTTTTATAATTTCCACTTAGGTGGCCCTTTAATTATATCTTTCAATATTCTGAATTGTCTTTCAGTCCTCGAGGTATTTATATCCATTCGTTGCAGTTTTTCAGCGATTGATACCAACTTTTGCAGACAGTTATACCCTGATTTGTTGTACATGTATATAATTGAAGATATTCATCGAAATGCAGGCATCTGACAGGACTTTTAAAAGAACATTTTTACGGAACATGTCTACAAACTATTGTTGTTGATGGTTTTCACACATTTTTATTCCTGTCAGTATGTTATTTATCGAAAAAGTCGTGAAAATTTCCTTGAGAAAAATATTTGACGTCACCAAAAACATTACGTTTTACTCACCCTTTATTTTATATTCAAATAGTAATAGCAAAATATCTTTCGCGTTGACCCTATATTTTTATTGCATAAATATTTTCTTTTATGACTTCACTACATGTTAAAAAAATTAAAGCAAAATTCACTGTGTTGATTTTTTATTATTTCACAATCTTTATTGCGATATCGCGCGATATTTGCATCAAATATGGACGTCAGAACGTGAGGGAAAATAACGTAGAATCGCAGAGTATTAAGCAAATGTTCAAGAAAGACATCGTTACAAAGACATACATTTACTGAACATTATAAAATTAAAATGAAGGAAATTAGATGAAAATTGATAATAACAGACATGTTTATTGATAAAAAAGACGCAATTTCGCCGCCACCGATAGAGGGCGCTTTGACGTCATAGTAACGCTGTTTATTTATAAAATAATGCTGCAGAAGTAAAGCTTACATATCTACATGTCTGTATACCAGAAATCATCAAGAACTGAGATATTGTCAAATTTCGGTCGGAAAGTAGCGAGCTACCTTAAAGCCTTGTACACAGTATATAAGTCAACTTCAACAACGAATGTTGTCTTTTCAGTTTTGAAATATGATTACCTATGATCAGATGTTTTTAGCTCTGATCTTGTGTATAGCAATAATTTTGGCCAAGCTTCCAGGTCTTCATCCATAGCCTCTTCATCTGAAATGTAAACATACCTAATAATTCTATCAAGTCAGATCCTGTGACATACACCTTATTGTTTTAAACCCTTTCCGTACTAAATTTCTTAAAATGGACACGCCCATCTTTAAATCTGGACATATTTGTTCATTATTTTCAAGGGAAAATTTGAAAATATTTACTAACTGATTGGTGAATTTTGCAGACCATGATCAGTTGGCACGTCCTTGCTGATGAGAGAACTAACAGGGAAGTTGGTATTCAGTGTGAAAATAAAACTTGACCATGATATTTAATAAAAATAGTGACCAAACCTTGATTTTAGTATTTAATGAGAGGACAAATCTTGATTCCAGTATTTAATGAAAGAACAAACCTGGATTTTGGTACTTAATGAGAGAACAAACCTGAATTTTGGAACTTAATGACAGAACTAATCTGGATTTTGTTACTTAATGAGAGAACAAACCTGGATTTTGGTACATAATGAGAAAACAAACCTGGATTTTGGTAAATAATGAGGATACAAACATGTATGTTGGTATTTAATAATGGAACAAACCTGGATTTTGGTGTTTTATGAATGGATTATGTTTCCACAGAACCCTGTCTGTCCAAGCTGGTGTTCGACTTTTATCACTGGTATCGTAGTCGTCACAAAACTGGTCATACTTGTAAGTGGGAGCAAAATTTGTGAGAGCTTCTTTAAAACCTTGGAACGTCTACAAAATATACAAGCATTTATTAGTTGATACAGTATTTGCTTATATGTCATGTGTGATCTTTGCAAATATGTCATCTGTGGTCTCTGCAAACAAAGAAAAATTTTCATAATACTATTCCAACATCCCAAATCATGTACCCCTCTCACTTACTGTATTAAACAACAACAGTGATCACTGATCACATGTGTCACCTCATGATAGCTAAAACAGCTGTAAACACTTTCCGAACTAGCAGACGACAGGCTATTCTTAGCAGTAGTTTTTCGAGTGACGATAACCTGTTGTATAACTCACTGCATAAAATCGTATGTAAAATGGTCTTTTGTATGTTTGTATGTTTTGGGTTTTACGTCACATCGACACAGTATAGGTCATATCGCGATGTTCCAGCTTAACAGGTGGAGGAAGACCTGAGGTGCCCCTCCGTGCATTATTTCAGGCACGAACGGGCACCTGAGTAGAACCACCGACGTTCCGTAAGCTAGCTTGATAGCTTCCTCACATAAAAGAATCCAAAGTCCCTGTAGGATTTCGAACCCACAGCAGTGAGGGGCAAGTGGTTTGAAGTCAACGACCTTAACCACTCGGCCACGGACGCCCGTAAAATGGTCTGACTAATGGTTAAGATTTAACAGTAAATGTGTCAAAAGATGTGTTGAAGTATATACTGTGATGAAGCTTAGATCAAAAGCATTCCATTTCCAGCTTAATTTGTATTGTTTTAGCATAGGAGATATCAATTTTACTTGAAGATAAGAGAAACAACTCATATCTTTTCACTTGATATACCTTGGTTATTTACGTAGTTAATATTAAAAGTGTTTATGACTTAGTGGTCAAATTTTTGTAATCGTAGAAACTTGACATCAGAGTTGATGCCAACATTTATAATTATACAACACATGCTTTTCAATCAGTGCTGTGCAGTTTTTAAACAGTCCACTTGGGTGCATCAGTTGTATGTTAGCAAAAAAAAACAAAAACTGCTGCACTATAATAATAAAATTTTTCACAGCTTGATGACCGTTTTCCACATTTTAAAGATATGGGTAGAAATGACTCATTTTTACAGCCTTAACATTAAGTAAAAACTGAACTGATAAACTTGTTCTTGAACCTCTGACAAAACACTTGCTGAATCGTTAAGTACATATACCAAGAAAGAAAAACGGAAAATATTAGTTGACTAATCTAATTTCATTTCTTCAAACAACACTAGACATATTGTCCTTCCTACAGAAAACAGTTTCAGCGGTTACGTACTTTAAATAATTCAAAAACAATTACATAAATTCTTTTAGTTGGTCATTTTTTTCCAGTGTCAAGATGTTTTCCAAGTATTTCTCTTTATTGTTACATGTCGTGGCTGATATGTATGGTATATAAATTGGAATAAACACTTTTTATGTAAACATAACGAGGAAGATATCACATCACATGGGTATCATTGTTTTATACAAGAGCCACCGCCGAGCGGGGGCAACGCTCGTCTTTTCACTTTCTCTAAAAGCAAACAAAGAAATGTTTGAACAAAATCTTTAACGTTTCCTTTTTATAAAATTAATCGGTCTGTATTTTCACATTAGTTGTGTCTATATATTTTAAATAGAAACACGCAATTCTATAAATAGAAAATTCTATAAATAGAAACATGCAATTCTATAAATAAAAACAAGCAATTCTATAAATAGAAAGTTCTATAAATAGATACACGTGGTGGAGTCACGTGGTGACAGTGGTGGAGTCATGTGATGAAGTCACGTGGTGGAGTCACATGGTGGTGTCACGTGGTGGTGGTGACATGTGGTAGTCATGTGGTGGAGTCACGTGGTGGTGTCACGTGGTGGAGTCACGTGGTGGTGTCATGTGGTGGTGTCACCTGGTGGTGGTGACACGTGTTGTTGTTGTTGTTGTTGATAATGATATTATATATATACACAGACACACACCAATAAATATATATGGTTATTTAATGCACAAATCTGAGAATTCAGTAATTTAAACTTCAAGGTCAAGGTCATTAAACAGCCCAAGTGTTTGATAAACCACAACGTCTTGTCCTTAAGTATGTTCTGTTATAATATGAAGTTGATCCCTTCAATAATAGCAAAGTTACAGCCAGTTACAGACAAAACAATGAAATTTCGATAATTTGAACTTCAAAGTCAAGGTCATTAATGAGTGAAGGTCAAGGTCTGTCTGGTTATCTTTAGGGTTATCCTTGAACATTATTATGTTCAAGTTTGAAGACAATCCATTCAATAATAACAAAGTTACAGCCAATAATAGCCAAACTAGAAATGTGTCCATAGGACACTGATGCCCCCCCACGCCACTGTTCTGTCAATCTTATGACTCTAGGTCAAATATTTTTTGGACTACATGTGCCACAAGTTGAAAACTAAAAATCAACAAAGGACCATAATTCTGTTAAATTTGTTCGCAGCAAAAATTCCTTCCTTTACTACCATCTACACATTAAGGTTGTTCATCTCTGGAAGTTTAAGCAAAATCTGCCATCCGGTTTAAGAGGAGTTGCGTTCACAAAATTTCTAATAGTATATAATGAAAAAATCAAAAAAGGGCCATAATTCTGTTAAATTTGGTTGCAGCAAAATTCCTTTCTTTACTTCCATCTACACATTAAGGTTGTTCATCCCTGGAAGTTTAAGCAAAATCTACCATCCGGTTTAAGAAGAGTTGCATTCACAAAATTTCTACATAGTATATAGTGAAAAAATCAACAAAGGGCCATAATTCTGTAAAATTCGGTCGAAGCGAAAATTCCTTCCTTTACTACCATCTACACCTGAAGGTTGTTCATTCCTGTAAGTTTAAGCAAAATCTGCCATCCGGTTTAAGAGGAGTTGCGTTCACAAAATTTCTACATAGTATCTAGTGAAAAAATCAACAAATATAATTCTGTTAAATTTGGTCGCAGCAAAAATTCCTTCCTTTACTACCATCTACACATTAAGGTTGTTCATCCCTGTAAGTTTAAGCAAAATCTGCCATCCGGTTTAAGAGGAGTTGCGTTCACAAGATTTCGGGACGTACGGACTGACGGACGGACGGACGGACTGACATACGGACGGACAAGTGCAACGCTATATGCTCCCACATTGTGGGGGCATAAAAAATGAAAATTTCAATAATTTGACCTTCAAAGTCAAGGTCATTTATGAGTGAAGGTCAAGGTCTGTCTGGTTATTTTTAAGGGATATCCTTGAAGATTATTATGTTCAAGTTTGAAGACAATCCATTCAAAAATAACAAAGTTACAGCCAATAACACCATGAACAAGCAAAATTTGGACTTTTAACCTTGAAGGTCAAGGTTATTTATGGATAAGGGTCAAGGTTAGTGGGGTCTTGTCCCAAGGGTTGTTGTGGCCAAGTATGAAGACAATACACCAAGAAATAAAGAAGTTATGATCCAGGTACAAGTTTGCGGACGGCAAAGCCGCCGCGACTATAGCAATATCTCTACTTTTTTTTTTCAAAAGTCTTCAAAAGTCGAGCTAAAAATGGACACTCCAAACAAGAGTATATAATTAAGAGACAATATTTTAGAGAAGTGGATGAGTGCGTAAGTCGCTTGATTAGTTGTTGAAATCCCATCCTACTTTCTATAAAATTAAGGGAAAAATTAAGAAAATTTCCTAGAAATTACATCATGAAACATAATGTAAGCAGCATACTTCAAGATCCATACTTATTTTCATAACAATTAGGAAAATATATTTCTAAAGTAAAATATTGTGAAGTGTACAAAAGGAAGTAAATAACACACTGCATGCGGCACTTACAATCCACGTCAACTACCAAATACAGAAGTCAAACTCAGGCAAAAAAGCCCCAACTGCATAAGTAAGGCAGTAGATATATGGTGATATTTCATTATGTCAATATTTTGCGTTGTTATTTTACATGTACTCTATAAAGTCATTGTAATAGTTTATATTAATAAGTGAAAGTCTTGGTTTTTTATTAAGATATATGCTCTTACATTAGTCATTGTAATAGTTTATGATAATAAGTGAAAGTCTGGGTTTTTATTTCCTGAGATAAAACCCATATCACTTGGTGTATATCACTCATGGCATTGTGAATGAAGCTTTGTCGAACTTTTTTGTGGCCAACATATTATTTTACGATTCCTTTAAAGTCCTAAATATGCATTGTTTATTTTGTTCTTTAAATCATATTTCTTAATTCCAAGACATTAACTGCGCTAAAATAATAAACAATTTTCAACGCAATGATGAATAAATTAAATTTGTAGATGCTGGATTTGCAAATTATAAAAGACAACCCTTACAGGCTTGTTTACTATACCTATGCAACTTCCTTAGAAAAAAGTTATCGATTCAAAAAAATTAATATACCCCTGAAAAAAAAAACCAACATGTTTCACATGTAAAATTGTCTCTAAAATTCAGGTTGATTCTTATGTCTCACTATTATAATATAGTATACACAGGTATAGTAATAAATCAAAAAGTAAAATCTAAAATATTCAAGGTAGGATATAATGAAAACAAGACCGTTTAAAACAATACGGTAAACTGTCTACAAGCTTTAAAAATGGCGGTAAAGGTAGGAAGTTCACTTAAATATTTTCAATTTCTGTTTATTTTGTAGAGCTTTCTACATTTGTGGCAATTATGATTATGGATTATTCAACTGAACATGAGGCAGTGAAATATCCAGAATAAGCATGGTAAATTGACTGAAAAACATTCTTACACAATAATTACCAAGTGTTACCATGTATTTTTTCATTTTTCGTTTAATATTTTGATATACATTTTACAGTTTTGCTACTTTTCTTTATTCCATAATTGTATGAAATGAACTGAATGAGATAAATGTTCATATATAAGTCTTTTTTTCGTCAGAATGTAATATCATTATTTTGATATTCGCGTAAAAAAGGTATTGCACGTAGCTTTGTCAAACTTTTTTGTGGCCAACATATTATTTTATGATTCCTTAATAGTCCTAAAAATGCATTGTTTATTTTGTTCTTTTAATCATATTTCTTAATCATATCCATATGTCCAAAAATAAGTTGAATGTGTACAGTTTTTGGGGAAACAATGAATGGAAACTGAAAATTTCTTACTTTTTCAAAGTTCAAGAGGGATTAAATTCATCAAACCATGACCAAATTCAACAAGCAATTATCATAGTATTGCAAGCAATCCATAAGTCCCCTACCGGTAAGAGCCCAAGCAACATTCTGAAGGGCCATTGGCCATTCACTTAGGTTCCTATTTTAAGTAAATTTGTTGAAAAAGTTCTTTAAAAGTGATCACAGGAAACAGTTTTTATGTACAGACAGATGGACTGAAGGACACTCTAAAGTTATTTTTTAAACATCCCTGTTATCAAAATATAACATTTTTAAAATCCTATCATGATTGAAGAAGTTGGAGTAAAAATTACCAATTTCTCAAAAAAAAAGTCTAAGTTCAAAAGGGGCATAATTCTCCCTAATAGTCTTACTAGAGTATTGAACACTCACAAATGTTGAGTGACAATAAGAAACATTTATATGAAGTTTGAAGTAGATACATTCAGAAAAAGAAGTTATTAAAAAAAATTTTTAATGAAAATTTTAAGTTCAAGGGAGGTAATTCTGATAATTTTTGTGCTAGAGTTGTAAACCTTGTCACATATGATGTGGTTGATGACAAGCAACTTATATTTAAAGTTTGAAGAAAATACCTTAAGAAATAAAGAACTTATAGTGAAAAAACTTAAAAACTAGAATCAGAAATCTTGAAATTCAGTCTATTTGTTGCCATAGCAACCAGAATTTTCAACATAGGATGTAAAAAAAGGATGTGCATAATTTCCATACTGCCATTTACCAGTATGTCAAGTTTCATAAACATATTTTCAGTACTTTTTGTGTTATCATGTACAGACAGACGGACTGAAGGACACTCTAAAGTTATTTTTTAAACATCCCTGTTATCAAAATATAACATTTTTAAAATCCTATCATGATTGAAGAAGTTGGAGTAAAAATTACCAATTTCTCAAAAAAAAGTCTAAGTTCAAAAGGGGCATAATTCTCCCTAATAGTCTTGCTAGAGTATTGAACACTCACAAATGTTGAGTGACAATAAGAAACATTTATATGAAGTTTGAAGTAGATACATTCAGAAAAAGAAGTTATTAAAAAAAAATTTTAATGAAAATTTTAAGTTCAAGGGAGGTAATTCTGATAATTTTTGTGCTAGAGTTGTAAACCTTGTCACATATGATGTGGTTGATGACAAGCAACTTATATTTAAAGTTTGAAGAAAATACCTTAAGAAATAAAGAACTTATAGTGAAAAAACTTAAAAACTTGAATCAGAAATCTTGAAATTCAGTCTATTTGTTGCCATAGCAACCAGAATTTTCAACATAGGATGTAAAAAAAGGATGTGCATAATTTCCATACTGCCATTTACCAGTATGTCAAGTTTCATAAACATATTTTCAGTACTTTTTGTGTTATCACTGGATCCAGGTTATGTGTAAAATTTGCCGTATTTTCAGTCTATTTGTTGCCATAGCAACCAGAATTTTCAACATAGGAAGAAAAGAAAAAGACGTGCATAATCTCCATACTGTCATCTATCCATATATCAAGTTTCATAAAAATATTTTCAGTACTTTTTGCGTTATCGCGGGATCCAGATTATGTGTAAAATTTGCCATATTTTCAGTCTATTTGTTGCCATAGCAACCAGAATTTTCAACATAGGAAGAAAAGAAAAAGACGTGCATAATCTCCATACTGCCATCTATCCATATATCAAGTTTCATTAAAATATTTTCAGTACTTTTTGCATTATCGCGGGATCCAGTTTTGTGGACGGACGGACTGACGGACGGACAGACGGACTTTTTTTTTTAAGCTTAAGGGGACATATCTCCGCCAAAATTATCAAACCATGACCAAATTTGAACTTGAATCTTTGCATTCCTTTGACGTATCCATATGTCAAATTTGAGTTGAATGAGTACTACTTATGGGGAGATAATGAATGGAAACTGAAAGTTTGATCAAGGGGCACAACTCTTGTCAAAAATACTCGGACCATGACCAAATTCTTATTTGACCTTCATTTTTCTATGATATATGGATGTCAAATTTGAGTCCAATGTGTGCAATCATTACCAAGATAATGAACGGAAACTGAACATGACTGAATTACAGAACAGGGTAACACTATATGCCCCAGCCATTTTATGGCGGGGACATAAAAATCATTAAAGGGCCATAATTCTGACAAAAATTATTGAACTGGAAAATGCCTACAATAATGCTCAACTAGACTTGATACTTATCATTCCTATTAAATTTGGATGAAATTGCACCAGTAGTTTCTAAAAAGTACCCTGGACGAGTTTTAAGATGGACAGACAGACGACAGAGAAGTGATCCCTATATGTCTCCACTACTCTGTAGAGGCCACATATAAACAGGCATTAGAGTATGGTGCAACTGCATGGTAAAGGGTTCCATTGAAAGTATATGCAATCCAGAACAACAAAATATTGTTAAAAATACATGCAGACATACATGTTTAACATTACTGACATTTAACAAGATGACTTATACCCAGCTAAAATCTTCATACTAACACTGATCATCCTCAATCTAAATAATGGATTTGCCCAACTTTGAATTTGGACCAGTCTATATACTGGCTTAAGGGATATCAATATCAAAATACAAAATTTGCTACACAGACAACACAGAGGATTTTCGGTGCAGGTTGGCCTGGCTCTATAATGATGGCAAAGACTTGAAAATTTAAGTTCCAGTACTGCGTATATAAGTTCAGGGTTAAAAGCTTTCATCATACAGAATAGAGATTTTCAATTCACTTGACAACAGCTTCAAAAAGCCAATGTAATTGCTTTATAAAATTATGTATAAATAATAATAATAACCTTCAGTCATGTTAATTTGTATTCAAGTCCTTATTTCATGTTAATTTGTATTCAAGTCCTTATTTCATGTTTATTGGAATTTCAGTCCTTAAATATCATGTTAATTGGTATTCAAGTCCTTATTTCGTGATAATTGGTATTTAAGTCCTTAAATTTCATGTTAATTGGTATTCCAGTCTTAATTTCGTGATAATTGGTATTTAAGTCCTTAAATTTCATGTTAATTGGTATCTAAGCCCTAATTTAATGATAATTGGTATGTTAGTCCTAATTTCATGATAACTGGTATTTAAGTCCTTAAATTTCATGATAATTGGTATTAAAATAATAAAGTCACAGCAATAACACGTATAATATCATTTTTTATTTTTCCAACGTTTCGGCAAATGTATGCCTTTTTCAAGGTAAATAAATAATAATAATATCAACGGACGTGACGTCGTAATTTTACAATTAACGTCACGCCCACTTTAGCGGAAAAACGAACAAATACGAACAATTCCAATTCATGATAAAAGAGATAAGTGCACCAAACAAAGCATCAAAATATAAAAACGACACAATAGATATCGGATTAATAAATACGAATATTTCCTATAGGGTTTAATTATAAAAAATGATAATAGGAAAAAACGAATATCTATGTGGCGTAATTCTAGCATTTGTAGCGTGGATTGATATTTTATGAATTATTTAATTGAGTATAACAACTTTGTGTTCATTCCTTCTGGAAAATGAGTTTTTAGCTTATGAATCCAAAATGTTTCTTTGCACAATTGTAATTGAAGGCATAAAATTGTATCTTTTTTTTTTTTTTTTTTTTTTTTTTATGATAATTGGTATTTAAGTCCTAATTTCATGTTTATTGGTATTTCCGTCCTTAAAATTTCATGTTACTTGGTATTTAAGTCCTTAAATTTCATGATAATTGGTATTTAAGCCCTAATTTCATGATAATTGGTATTCAAGTCCTAATTTCACAGACTGAAAATACACTTACATTATTTTCCTGTCTCTGTATATTCAGTTGATCCATGGCTTGAAGAGCTCCCCAATTCTCATTCTTGATCAGCTCCTTAACCTCGTCATTAGGCAGGTCAATCCTATAGTTGAAATCTCCGCACCAAAATACATAGTCATGTGACTGTAAGACACGCCCCTGAAATATCAATATTCATGTTTTGAGTCATTAACAAGCATAATGATTTACAAATGATTACTTTTACAACTTATTAACATTCTATCATTCTATGTAAATGACATTAAAGCATTTAATGCCTTCAATTACCAACAAATTTACATAATTTTGAGCATAGTTTTTAAGTGATATTTTACCTGTATTATTGTCAAAATTTTTAAACTGTAAGAATATGGTACAATGAATTTACTCACATATTATAATATATACTTCTAATACTTTATCTAATTTAGTGTATAGATTATTTCTTTAATATTACACATTCAATAAACACATTATTTATTCTTTTCTTTTTTATTTTTTTTTTTTGGGGGGGGGGGGGGGGGTTTGCGATGAATTCTGGTATATATCTAATAATCATAGGTCATAAGTTAGAATAATTCTGGAACAGTGAAAAAGGTTCAATTGATAAGGATGGTGTTTGACATGGTGCACAGATGTGCAATAATAAAAGCTGAAAGAAATCATATAAAACTTGGCACAATGCTCACTTAATGGAAAATGCTGTGAAGCAAGCCTTTGGTGAACTTCATAACAAATTCAGGGACAAGTTCAATGTTACCCATTCTGAAATAACCCAATTGTAAGAGTTCTTTTATCATATAGAATTTTAAAGCACTATCAAACTCCTTCTAACTAAAATTCCTGTATAATATATAGGAATAGGATGTATACTAAAACAGTGAATAGAAGACTAAGATTGATTGACAGATAAATGTATTTTTCTGGGCTAATTATCATCATGGAATACCTGAAATTTTTGAGGCACAGACAGGTTCCATTTATATATGGAAGATTAAGAGTGGACACGGCAAAAAAAACCTATTGACAGATGCAAGACTACATAGATGGGAGAATGCATCTTTTTATAGATCAGGGAATGCTTGGAAAATTCTTCTTTTTATAAATGGGAAAATGTTGGAAGAGAAGGCACCTATCTACAGATCGGAGAATGTTGGATGAGATTGCATCTTATTATAAAGGGGATAATGATAGGAGAATGAATCTTATTAGAGATGGGAGAATGTTAGGACAATTCATCTATTTATAGAAATAAATCTATTTATAGAGACTGAACGGAAAATGCATTTATTTTTAAGATTGGACTGATAGAGGAATGCATCTATTTATAGATGGGAGAATGCATCCATTTTTAAGTAGGGGAATGATGAGGGAATGCATCTATTTACAGATTGGAGAATGTTGGGAGAGTTTGCATCTTATAACAGATTAAAGAATGGTGGGAGAAATGCATCTATTTATAGATGGGAAAATATTGAGGGACAATGTATCTTTTTAAAGAATTAGATGGGAATGCATCTATTTATAAGTGGAATAATGATGGAGGAATGATCTTTTTTATAGATGGGAAAGGGTTTGGAGAATGCATCTTTTAAAGAATTACATGGGAATATATCTTTTTATAAGTGGTTGAGTAATGGGGGAATACATCACTTTTCTAGATGGGAAAGGGTTTGGAGAATGTATCTTTTTATGGATTGTAGGATATTGGGAAGATGCATCTATTTATTGATAGAAGAAAGTTCGGAAATGCATGTTTTTATAGATGATAGGACGTAAATGCATATGTACACCTGGAAATATGTTAAGCACACCCTGCATTTTGCCTCAATTTTGACATGACCTGTGACAACTGAAATTTTAAATTTCATTTGGGCAATGGTACGAACCACCTGTAGTCAACCTGCAACGTACAACTGGAAACATTAGCTCTGACTTTCCAAGAATGGCAAAATTTACGTCAAAATCACATTAGACATCTTACTGGTAGTATGAGGAGAAGGGTTGAGGGTATCATTCGGGCACATGGCGGTTACATACCTTATTTAAAATTTGGCTGTATGATGTCATTTAAGTTTACGTAATCGACAATATTAACCAAAAATATCCGCCAGTAAATGTTTTGTAAAGGCTCCAACAAACACTTAAATTTTTGGTAAAATATTTGCTTATGCTTCAATAATTTGGTTAAGACTAAACACAACTCATAAATTTACTTGTTTATGATTGCTAAATTGGTATCGCTACTTATAAAATTACTATTTCTTAGCTCAAATTAGTCGACATCTCATTGCAGTACTTTCAATCAACACCAATTTTAAATTTCCGGGGTGTGCTTAACTTATTTCCTGGTTTTATAGATGTATGAATGATGCGGGAATGTATATTTTCATACATGGTAGGATGTTGGGGAAAATGCATCTATCTAGAGATGGGAGAATGGTTATCTGAATAGAAATAGGGGCAGAGTATTATTACTTTATCCTCTTGAGATATTTTTGGGCCAGGCTGAAAAGGCAATACAGTATCTTAACAAAAATTGACCTTTATAATAATAATCAATGATACTAAAAATTCGGAAACACAAAGCAATTATTTTACTGACATGAGTTTCATTCTACATGAAAATTAAATGTGACACCACTAAATCTTCCTCAACCCCAATCCTGAATCTGTGACTATCCATTTTTTTTATCACAATTAAATTTTCATTTTTTTTTAATATGTATTGAGCCATCAGAGGTCATCACACTGCACATTGCCTCTTGAATTTAGTCTCTCAAAAAATAAAACATAATTACACCTTTCATCATAAAATTGAACCAATCTTTTTAGTAAAATAATAAGTTTAGACATACAAAACCTTATACACCAGTAAATTGTAACGCCCAAATTGTAAAAACTCTGCTTATTGTCCCAGCACTCTCAGAGCTATATACATATCCTTGCTATTTCTCCCCACCCCCACCCCCATTTTCAAGCCTCTGCACTGTCCTCATGGTTGATGTGCACAGGTCATGGATACAATTAAATATTGCAATTTGACAACATTATATCAATTACTGATGCAAAATTTTCACAAAATATCTTTAGAAGTTCATTGCCTTTTCCTTACGAGCAGATTTTTCATTTAATGTATGGTCATGTTCCAGACAAAAATCCTTGGCTGAGAATTATCAATTATTGTAAGTCCCTAAGTTATATCCCTATGATTACGTGACCCGCAGCTCATTTTCTATTTTATCCCTATTCCTGCAAATATAATACATAATTAGGTATCTTGATGGTATATCTTAATAAATTAAATGTGTTTTCAAACATTTAGGTGTACTTTCCCAAAAAAAAGAAGAATTTAACAAAAAAATTTAAAGTATAATATCTAGTCCTGTGATTTGGTTTACAAATATATATGGGAATCCGCTGAGTTTTTCTGAAAACCCGGTCTTTTTTTAAAGACTTTTGTACCATTTGATAAATTTTTTGCAGAAAATTCTTTTTTCAAGAAAATTATTTCTATTGTGTAAAATGATCATAAAAAAGAAAAGGGTTTAATTTAAATAAGCTTTTTAATCTTACCTCACTAAGAGCAACACAAAATCACCATTTTCTATCTAATTGTGAGTATATTTCTTTATCAAATTTAACATTTCGAGTATATTTCTTTATTATATTTTACACATCTTTTTATTTTAAACATGCCCATTGATAAATTTTAGAAATTCGAATTGTGTGTTTTAGGCTTTTGGACCTAGTTTTCAGTAGTTCCTTTAAACTTGTTAACCTAAAGACATCATCTAACTTAACCATGCTGAATAAGGTAAACAACTTGTAATAAAACAGCTTAGAACAATAAAACTTAAGAACAAAAATAAACATTCAAAATACACGACAGTCAAACCTGGCAATATCAAACTACTTTTGAGATATTATACAACTGTTATTATGTACTTAGTGCAAATCAAAGCAAAATTCAATGTATGAGTTGACAAATTCGGCATGCAAAGTAACCTTGAGATCAAACTATTTTTTTGAATTTTCAGAATTATATAATTGAATTGAATAACCTATGCAAAATTAACAAAAAGCTTTGAATAAATTTAAATAATTTTAAAAGATGGCCATTTCAAAAGGTTTGACTGTAATGAACACAATCAGGACTTAAATTAAACAATAACTATCAATGAAAAACATTTATGCATATTCATGATGTCACAATAACACAAAAATCTATAATGCATATAATTATTACATATAAAAACTACACAATATTCAACATACTCGACACACTTCCTGAATGGGCAGATGTAAATATTTATATATAAGATTAGTGTACATTTTGAAAATGTCTAGAAACAACTATAAAAATATGATTTGAGTTTTTACATTAGTGTTGAACAATGACAACCTACCAAATAATATCAATTATTTAATTTTACCCATGAAATATGGTGCTATATCAGTCAAATATATTTCATATTTGTAAAAAATAAATATGAAATATAAATATGAAAGTGGGCGGAGTCAAAACTCATATTCATTGTAAGGGACTTCTTTCGCGATTTTGTTTACAAAATCTGGTAAATAAATAAATAAATCAAAGCACAGAAGGCGCTGAATTTGTTTGGGTCTCAAAATGTCAGAAAGGTGAAGGTTGTGAGATTATAAACCAATTTGTTTTTGTATAGTGCCACCAATGCTTTCCAGTGTTTTAACTGTAGTAATTTGGCTATAAGACTATTCAATGTCTATTTGACTTAAAAAATGAAAAAAAATGAGTTGCCTCAATTCGGTTTTATAACTCCAGACCTCTCGATACATAAGCGAGCGTACAAACCACTCCGCCACGGTGAAGTTATATGTTAACGGTCTGAAGAAAACCATATTTTTCTAAATTAGGGTTTGTAACTCTTATAATTTCGACGCTAAACCTGTTGTTAAACACAGATGTAAATAATCATGGAGCTTACTGTAAGCATGTATATCTATAAAGAATGAAACAATATTAGAAATCTTCGACCATTCGGGAACTACTTTGCTTGAAAATTAATGCGCCTGTCATTTGACAATCTTTACGCATTGATTTCCCCTGAATTTTTCGGCGTTAGTGTACATATAAAGGGAAGCAACCGCTTCAAAAAAGTGGACTACTTTAGGCATTTGCAATTAACAGCATTAGGCTCTGAAATTTCGCTACCATTATTTGTTTGGTCTGACGACCCAAACAAATAAAAACAACTTTTTGTTGAATTTTGTTTTGAAAACTATCTAGAATGATGATGAAAATGGTCTAACTAAGAAAATAAATCCAACACCAATATCTTTAATTCAGTCATTAACACTGTACAGACGTTTAAAGAGATGTTTACATGACGTCACAATGTAGCGCCAAACATTGCGTGCAAAAAACAAGACGCATAAGACGCATCTATAAATAATAAAATATATTGTGGGGCCCATGATGTCATCACAAAGACGAGAAATGATAAATTTTGATCAACTATCTTATACAGTCCGAATCCAGCCCTATTAGAAAATATGGCATGCAAGCTGTCAGTCACAGAAATTATATCATAATTACTTGGTTCTACATTAAAGTACAGGTTTAATTCAATCAATTACCGGTCATTGAAGATACCTGGGGTGTAATTGTACACTGTCAACATTTAGAAATTCTGTTTTATCTGTGTAATTAATATTCATGGCTCTTCGTAAGATTTGCGGGTGTCTTGGTTGAAATTGTTGGAGTTTACGACATTCCGTTGATTAAATACCCCTTCCGGGAATCGGTAAAACTTATCATGCAGGCTATAAATATTATTTCATAAATTGTCTATTGTTATTTTTGCTATATATATGTAGGAAGATTTATTTTAGAAACAGCGACATGGTCTTTGAGTAATTTAGATTTGGCTCATTATATTTTTATCGAGGAATGGCAGAACAGCGACCTTCCAGTTTCCAAGGATTCCTGCAGAGTTTTCCTGCAATTCCAGCATCGTATGATATAAAGCTCGAGCGCGCCCTTGATCGACCTCTTGCACGCTTAAAAATCGTTTAGGTTAAACCACGCTATTTGAATTAGAAATTTCAGACTTATTTTTGTTGATTCTTGACTGCCTGTGTAACCGGATACAAACGAAAGTGAAAGTAAGGATGGCGTTCGATGTTTGGATTCACCAGTTGGAAGTTCCATGGTTCAGTTAAGTTGTTTCTTGTTCATTTTTATTTTTGTTTTAGAAGATGCTGACGGACGCTAAAGTTGGCCGATGACCTTCATATTTTCTTAGAAGTTTTGATCTCAATTAGGGACTATTTTTTTGTGTGATGCGGCTGACCAATCAGAATCCAAGGCGTGAATGACGTTTGTTATTGTTTACATTTTGCACATGTTATATTTTTCTTTATGAAGATAGAGAGAAGAATGTACATGCAGAAAGGAACGAGTTGGATAAGAAGCCATTTTAGTCAAGAAATCTTTTACAGTTTGACAGTTCAGTTGATGTTCATGCTTAAAAATTTGATAAAACTTCATAAGCTGTATTAGAAGAGATATTTTTCATCTACATATATATTAGGGTTTTTGGAATGGAAATCATTCATGAGTTATGCTCATGTCTCAGTCCTTCCTGTAATTTATAAGTCAACTTGAAGAATGTTATATTTGATACTGAAATCAAGAAGAGATTTATGCTTGTGTTCCTGCTTAAAGTTGCTTTTAATGTGTGAGCAGTGGTATATAAGTGTCTCACTTATCTCACTCTCACTGTGTATGTCTCTGCATGGCTTTTAGTGTAAGAGCAGTGGTATATGAGCTTATATATCTCATCTCACTCTCTTTTGCATGTGCTTATGTTTGAGCAGTGATATATGAGTAATTTACTCATCACACTCTCATGTCTGCGCAGTTTAGATGAGTTATGCTTATCTATGTGTTTATATATATTTTATCCAGTAAACATGTAATGATGACCTAGATCTTGACCAACATATATGAAGCTGATGTCTATAAGAAGTCACAGATTACAGACATAAATGATTTATGAAATTTATATGTACACATTTTTTTTTGAAGATATTTTTCAATTATATTGTTGAAACTTAACATGATATGGCTTTTACTTCATCCCTCATGTCTCTCATTTATCATATTTAGGTTATTAGGGTATTGGGGTCTGGCTCCTTAAGCTTGATTGCTTAAGACGCCTTGCATGGACTAGGATTCGAACCATATTTGAAGTTATTTCTTAGTTCCGGCCCCACTGGACCCTGACAATATTACTGTGCCCTGTAGAATTGCAGTTGCGTAGCAAGCAAGGGGATTTGTAACCATTTCTTTGATAATGAAATTAAATAAAAAGGTTATTTTTTCGTTTTTCATGAAATATGGTGTATATTTTCACTCAACATGATAAAATGCCACTTAATAATTATTTTCACTCGCTGTCCAGGCTCGTGAATATATGTGGCATTTTATCATGTTTTGTGAAAATATATTCCATATTTTACTCAAACGAAAAAATATCCTCTTTGTATTTCCTGTTGTATATAAATAATTGAAAACCTATATTTCATTGATGAGATATAATCTGTATCATATCACTCTACAGAAAACACTGACTGACAAAGCTTATAAACATATTTCACTTTTCACAATGTGAAACTCTTTAACAGTACCCCTACCATACTGAATTTGCCATGCTTTAAATTTAAAACTGTCAGTTAAGTGTTTATAAAAAAAATCAGTATCAATGTATCAATAACAAGCACTGCAAATATGGGACATTAATATACGCTGGAATGCAAACTTCTTTGAGACATAAAAAATCATAATTCAACTAAGAGAGAGAGACATTTAATTTATCTGAAACAAGTTTTTTATTATTTATATTCCATATGATATAACAAGTGACAAGGAAATGTTTAACACAAAATTTCATTAAGATGTCAAGTTACATTTTGTTTCCGTTATCTTTAAAGCTACATGCCTCCAGATGAGTCAAAATATTTCAATAAAATCAAACTTGAGAAAAATGTACTAAGATGTAAGGAAAAGTAAAAAGTTACAAGATTCAAGTAATATTTTACATATTATGTGCGATTTAAGACTGATTTTTCAGTATTATAGTACAATTATTTTTCTACTGCGTTACTAAAAGCAGTAAAGGCTATTTATGCATATTTTGACCACTTTTTGGTAATTTACAATGTACATGGTTTGTAAGTGCCATTGATAATGTGTAAATTGCTTCCTTTTGGTTACTTAACAATATTACACATTCAAATACATTTTCAAAATTTTCATGAAAATTAGCATGAATCTGGAGGCATTGCTTGATTTAAGAGATATAATTCGGAATATATTTCTGTTACAAAGTTTTCAAAGATATTAAAGTGTTAAGTGTATAAATATATATTTCTGTTGTCTGTAGTTTTTAATGTCATTTTTTTAATTTTCAAAAAGAATATTTCGTAACATACCTGTATGAAAAAGATATGTTAATATACTTCTGAGTGAATTGTGCATGCTCAAAACCATTATATTAGGGTTCTACTTAAAAGCAGTCTATTAATACGGTATATTCCAGTATTGTTTGTTTGTTTAATTGGGTTTTACGTCATACTGACACATTATAGGTCATATGGCGACATTCCAGCTTTACTGGTGGTGGAAGACCTCAGGTGCCTTTCCGTGCATTATTTCAGGCACGAACGGGCACATGAATAGAATCACCGACATTTGTAAGCTAGCTGGATAGCTCCCTCACATGAAATAATCCAAAGTCCCTGTCGGGATTCGAACCAACAGCGGTGAGGGGCAAGTGGTTTGAAGTCAACGACCTTAACCACTCGGCCATATATTCCAGTAAAATTTAATTCAAATCACTAACAATATTCATGTGCGGTTAATAACAGAGACATTTAAGATTATGGAAACAAAACAACTATCCGATTTTTGCTCAAAGTTTATCAATTGCTTACATTTGGAGGGGGAAATATACTGCTCTTTTCCAAATAGTTTGCTGTTTATTTTATGAATCATATATTAATCTTATTTTTTTCTTGCATTTCTTGCATTTAATTATTTACAAAAAATACAGGAAATGATGTCATCGATGTCAACAATACAAATTACGCAAAAACTGATGATGACTGTTTCTGTCAAATTTGTGAATCTGCAGAATGTTTGAATTGAGTATCTATAACTCACATTGAGTGTTGTTTCCTACTTAATATAATTATGTTTTGTTTTTTTTAAATACATGTTTAAATACTTACTTTATTAATTAAATAGAAAGAATTATATACATAATTAAGCCTTAAATTATCATGTATTTTCAGAATTGACATAATATAAACAAGAGGACCATGATGGTACTGAAATCGCTCACCTACATACAGAAACTCTCCATGACAAGGAACAAATAATATTGTAAACTATAAACAAAGGCATACCGCATATGTAAAATCTAAATCTTAAACTGATATCACAAAGTTCATATTTGTATCTGAAATAGTGAATGTGTACCACTGGAGAGGAAACTCTACATGAACCTTGAGGCCCTCCGGAAGACTGCACATTTCATCGCTGTGGCTGGGGTGACGTTGTAGAACGGCTAACGACAAGAAGAAGAAGAAGTGCATGTGTAAAACATGACTGGTTGATATTATGCTAAGGGAAAACAACAGTTCCAAAATGTGTACATATAAGGAAAATAAATGGACCCCTGGATCGGGCCCAATTTTTACCCCAGGGCTTTCATTTGAACAAACTTTTATTGGTAGACACCGATCAGAAGATGTTTCATGCTTAATATCTAACCTGTAGCTCTTTATGTTTTTTAAAAGAAGAATGTTTAAGTTTTTCCTGTATACATGTAAGGAAAATCAAGACCCATGGGGTGGGGCCAATTGTGACCCCAAGGCTTTACTTTCAACAAACTTTCGTAGACACTCCCTAGAAGATGCTTCATGCCAAGTATCTAAGCTCTAGCTCTTTGGGTTTTTAATAGAAGATTTTTAAGTTTTTTTCATTCGGTTGCCATGGCAACTAGAGTTCTGCATGGAATTAATTATTTTGATCAATATTTAAAGGTGACCACAAAAGGAACATTCCTGTGAAGTTTGGATGAAATTAACTTACCTGTTTTTGAGAAGATGTTGTTTAAAGTAAAAGTTTACGGATGGACAGACGACGGAGGGACAACGGACTGACCGACGGACAAATTATGATCACAAAAGTTTACCTTGTCAATGTGTGACAGGGATGAGCTAAAAATCTAAAACGGGCATTTTTCAATTGACTCTTATAACAACTCTAAGTAAAAGGAAGCGAGTTATTTCCCTTTCATTTCATTCGAAAGCAATAGAGGAAATAAAAATAGCAAAATTTCCACCAATCTAGTCAGAAGGAAAGAAACAGTTTTTCTTGATTATTTCTATGAAGCACTTTTAACTACAACATTCAAAGTAAGTGAAAACTTTATTTTATACACACAATTTCACATTTATATAGAATGAATTATGTAGGAAAGTAGTTCAGGTGATATTTCAGACAGTGTTTTTAATTTTTGTGTCTCCTTTTTTTCAATCTAAAAATTACATATTTGTTTCATTTAATTATGAATTAGGAAATATACAAAATAAAATTTTATATTATCATGTAATTTATTGTGGTGTTATATGTAAAATTCCACATATCTGGTCAAATGAAAAGAAATATTTTTTCTTGATTATTTCTATGAAATTCTATTAAATTCAACATTCAAAGTAAGTTTAAAACTTTATTTTATATACACAATTTCAAAATTATGTTGAATGAATTTTCATGTAAGAAAATGTTACATGGAATATTTGAACATGTGTTTAATTTAAGTGTCTCTCTTAAACAAATATTCTAATTTACATAATAGAAGAAAAATACCACAACCAAATAGAAAAAAATGCAATATTCTTTGTCAATTGATAACTATCTCAACTTATTTATCTTATGTTTCATAATGTCCATATTGACTCTTCTGTTCTGATCTGTTCTAGGGCATAAGGACAAATAAAGGTATGTGACAAAATTAAATTGGTGGCTGACTTAAACAATTTTCTCTTTTACTAATATATTACAGAATGTTTCAAGAACCTGACTACAGAGAACACCTATCACTGATGTTATCAGAGGTTTTAGATGACATTGGTGTCAATGAAAGATTGGTGATGAGAAGGAGAAGAACATACATGCTGGCAGAGACTATGTGTAATATTGAGTACAGGTTAACTGATGAAAATAGAACTTGCTATTTTCTAGGGAGTCAGAGTGAAGGTACAACTACTATAGGACTTCATTCAGATATAGATGTACTATACTGTAGTCATGATGTCAATATAATACAAGACTGGTCAGAGTGGAAACATGGCAAGTTAAACTTCCTCATGATACAGGATGAGAACACTACTACACCTGGTTATTGTTTCTTACAAAGGCTCAGAAGTGATGAACCTCTTCCTCAAACTGTCATTCCTGATGGAAACTATATCATGGATAGAAGGGGAAGAATATTGCTTAAAAACACAATCATAAATGATATTCTTATTGCTGATGGCCAGCAGCATGGACCATCTATTGCTGCACAAGGACAACCTGGATTCTGTGATGTAGACAACGTGTTAGCTTTTCCATGTAAATCATGGCCTCAATCAACATCAGGTTGGCTAGATAGACAGGGTATTGGCAGATGGCCAACACAAGAAATGAAGAGATATGCAGCCAGTACTGGGTGTTTTGTTGTTGCAACTGGGAGTAGGGTCAGTGAATATCCTGAACTGGAATGGAGAATATCTACATCAATGGCAGAAAGATGCCTGATGAATAATCTAAATATAACACAAATAAGGTGCTATGTGTTGTTGAAAATGATCCTTAAATCATTCCTTAATCCTCAAGGGGAAATCAATATTTCAAGTTTTATGTGTAAAACAGTTCTATTACATTGTATAGAAAACACAGAGTCAAGAATATGGAAAGAAAACAATTTATTTACATGTTTAACATACTGCTTATTGCAATTACACAGTTTTGTACAGAATGACTGTTGTTCACATTTCATTATACCAGAAAATAATTTGATGGCTGGGCAATTTACAGCTGACACAAAGCATAAACTTTCAAAAAATATTTGTAAACTTATACAGAATGATAGACACCAGTTACTTAGTATTGATATTGATGATCTTGGTCATAGACTTCAAGTTAAACTGAACATGGCACCACATGGAGTTTACTATTTCACGTCTTCTCTTCAAATTTATGAAAGTGTTTTGACCATGCAATATTTAAATATTGCAGTAGGGATAAATTTACTGCATAAGGAATTTTTAAAACATTTACACAATAAACACATAAGAACAATAAAGCAATATGTAGGTAAACTTATGACCTTTTGTGATAATGGTAATAGATTAGAACAGACTGCAGTCAAGCTTCTAGCACCTTTACTTTTTACCACATACGGATCTATCCTAGCATCATCAAACCTTGGTGACAATAATCAAGTGTCACCTGAATCATTGGTTTGGCTATCAGCTGGTTTAAACTCAGATAACTCATCTGGCAGACTTAAATTGGCCTCAGTGTTCTACAGTACAGGTGATATGGAGAAAGCTGAACAAATACTTAGACACACTGAACAACAATATTACTCTTATCCTGTTTTACCTATCTGTTACTGCTGGAGTACGCCTCCAGCAGAATTCAAGAGGGTATGTGGTGAACAAAGTGAGGACTGTATCAAACATATTACAGCATTTTGTGTCAGATTCATACAGAAAGAGATCAACTGTGTTCCTCATGAACTACAATATGAAATGTTCAGATCTACACAAGATGACCTGATACACAGACATCAGAGAAATGCCGGTTGGATGGACTGGGCTGTAGTTGATTCTCTACCTCTCCTGTACTTCCTACAATACAAGATCTACCGTCGTCTACAAAGACATCAAGATCAACAACAAGCACTTAGTAAACTTATAAGAACCATAGATACTGATAAAAACCTCAAACATAGAGAAACAGCCCTAAACATCTTAGGACAATGTATGGAACAAGAACACAGACCACAACAAGCATTAAATTGCTACCTGATTTCTCTTCAACAAAGGGCAAGAAACAATGTAGCAAACATACATATATGTAAACTCCTTTCCAGCATATTGAATAGGCAATAAAATGGAGTCAAAACAGACAGTATGAAGTATCACTTTCAATGATCATATACTGATTGTCTCTATCAGACTGATTCAAATGTTAAATAATAAAATTGTCATCATTCTTTTTATCATATTTTATGTTAAATTAAAAGAATGAATCAGACTTCAATGACTTTCTAATTTTACATTTGAGAGATAATTGACAGATAATTGATAGATATTTATGAGATAATTGAGAGATCATTGAGAGATAATTGAGAGATAAGAGCCTCTTGTGAAGAGGACAATATTGCTCATGAAAATCAATTTCAAATTTCTGTTTATATGATGATGAATATTTTCCCCCAATCTTTATTTACACAATAGTCAAAACTGTTTTAGCTGTCATCTATAAAAATATAACTTCTATTGTTGGCAATAATTATTTATTAAATGTTTTGGATTGATAAATATATGTACCTTGTATATATAGTCTTGTTCTTACTTAATAATAATGTGCCTTGTATATATAGTCTTGTTCTTACTTAATAATATATGTGCCTTGTATATATAGTGTTGTCGTTCTTTATTATATTTACCCTGTATAATATAGTCTTGTTTTTATTAAATGTAACGTACCCTGTATAATAACATGACCCTGTCAGCAGCCACCATTGTCTCGAGTCAATAAGAATAATGTTAATGTCAACTGCAGAATGTACAAAAAAAGAGCCGCGTCACGACAAAACCAACATAATGGGTTTATGACCAGCATGGATCCAGACCAGCCTGCGCATCCGCGCAGTCAGGATCCATGCCGTTCGCTTACAGACCCTATAACAAGTAAAGAAACTGCTAGCGAACAGCATGGATCCTGATCAAATTGTGCGGATGCACAGGCTGGTCTGGATCCATGCTGGTCGCAAACCCACTATGTTGGTTTTGTCGTGACACGGCTCAAATAATGGTTCTTTATAGCCCACTGGTATCCATCTCTAGAAAAGATCACAATTCTTAAATGCAAAAGTAGTTCATTAAACTGAGATTAATTTGGATCAAAGGGACATGATTTATCTAACTTTTAAAGAGGTGCACTAAGCAATGCTACATGATAAAAATCATATGGTTTCAGACAACATTGCTATACAAGGTTTCGTTAGCAAAATATGAGCTCTCAGTAATTTAGATTTTAAGTACAAAATTTTAAAGCTCTGGGACTCGAACCGTAGGCCCATGGAATACCGTTCCGCTGCTATACCAACTGAGCTATCCAGTCGCTTACACATCTTACGTCCTATGTAAAGAACAGTTCTGAACAGTGACATACTCCCCCCTATATAGAAATATGTCCCCAAATTTCTCAGGGTTACAGAGCAAAGCTTATTAAACTGTGAGCTATACTCAGTCACGTTTCCCCAGACTGAACTATATGGTCGCTTACACATCTTCTCCCCTGAGCCGTGACATAAATCTACCATTATAGTCAAACAGTTATTGTTCAAGTTAAAGAAGTTTAAACTAGAAAAGTGTCTATAGGGTACTTAGTTCTGCACCCCCCCCCCCCCCCCAAAAATCATTTGCCTGTCACAAAGGCATATACCGAGGAACATTCTTTCATAAAGGTAAAGTGTTGTATCAATAAGTGTTATAACAAATTTTTGAAAAATAATAGAATGAGCAGAAGAGTTTTTGTCACAAAAACATGTTACCGAAAACTATGTATGGTAACTCATGTGAAGTTTCATTGAATGAATCCCACCAGTAGCTTGACCTGTGAAAGCTGGACAAGATTTTTTATTTATAGCTCTGGGGGCCATAGAGTACAGTGAAGCAGAACATGCCAGCCATATGCACATCCAGGGATGACTGTTCACTCCTAAGAAGTTTCATAGAAATCTAACCATCAGTTCTATCTGTGCAAGCTGGACAAGATTATTCTATTTATAGCTCTAGCGACCTTTTTGTGCAGTGAAGTAAAATGTGCTGGCAAAATGCACAACTTAGGATAGTACTGATCACTTCTGTGAAGTTTGGTTGAAATCCAACCAGTAGTTTGACCTGTGAAAGCTAGACAAGATTATTCTATTTTTAGCTCTGGTATGCTGGTGATGTGCAGAACAAGGGATGATACTTATCACTCCTGTAAAATTCCACCAGTAGTTAGACCTGTGAAGTTTGGTTGAAATCCAACCAGTAGTTTGACCTGTGATGGCCAGACAAGCTTAATGCTGACAGACGGACAACCAGACAAATGGATGGATGGAAGGCCAGATAGCAGAGGCAAAAAGAATATGTCTCCCAAAAATTCTTGTAAGTATAAAAGGCATACAGTACTGCAATAGTTGTTTGTGATTATGATCTCAGGGGGATAGGAAATTGTCTGCTCTGAACATTTTAGACAAAAAAAAGACTTCCATTAATTTGTACTTAATGTTCCACTTTAATTCTGACATAATGTTAAAAATTAACTTATTGGCCATTCTTAACATTTGAGCCTCGTCACGACAAAACCAACATAGTGCGTTTGCGACCAGCATGGATCCAGACAAGCCTGCGCATCCGCACAGTTTGATCAGGATCCCATGCGTTTCGCTAGCAGGTTTTTTTTACTTGTTATAGGGGGTGAAAACCCCTTGGCCAAAAATCCAACCAAAAAAATTTTAAAATGCTTTTAAAAGTAAATTTGGAGTTTTTTTTTGCAAAGGCCAAGGGGTTTAAACATTTTTGGGGTTTAAAAAAATCTGGGGGTTGGAAATTTTTTAAGAAATGTGGTGTTTCTTCAATTTTTTATTTTTGAAATAAGAATGTCAGGAACCCCAAGGGGTATCGACAAAACGCGTTATTTTAATTTAAAAAGCTTTACAAAATAATGGGGTTTTTCAAATTTACCCCGCAAAAAATTGAAATTTAAAATCCGAAAGGTTTAAGACACGTAAAAACCGTTTATCTCATTTTGGTCAGTGTTTTTAAATTTAACATCACAATTTTTATTTTTAAGCCTTTTTTTTATTGCAAATTGTAACAGACAGACGCCAATTTCTCTTCTGAAAATGCTTTGCAGAAATGCGGACATCGTCGCTATTCATAGTCAATAAGCGCTTGCTCGCTAAACAGGTTTTGTTTTATTTACACGTTGTGATAAGTACTACTAGTTTTGTACGCAAATTGGTTCATACTTTCCCAGGTTTTTCCCAATTTTTTCCAGATGGCGTAAAAAATCAAGACTTTTTCAAGACAATTTTTTTTCGATATTCCAAACTTTTTCCTATTTTCCTGGTAGAGTGGGAACCCTGTAACCACTAAAATGCTACACACTTAAAATAAGTACGGAAACTAATCAGGCGCATTTTAGCTCAATATCAGTTATGGCAGCATTTATTTGTTGATGTCGTGTTAGAATCAAAATAATACATTTGTATATACAAATCAGTAATGTTATTGCTTGATAACATCACTGTTTGTCGTCAGGATGCGCATCATTATTTCACTTAGGCTACACCCTTGTTATATAATTCCTCACATCCAAACTCCAAACAGTGATTTTATTGGACGATAAAATCATAGTTTGGGACATATTATTTCTTAAATAAATAACAAAGTTATGGCAATTTAAGCAAATTTTAATAATTTGGCCTTGATAGTCAAGATAGTTAAGATTTTATCATTCAACATATGGGTTTCATCATAAGGGTTATTTTGTTGAAGTATTAATCAAGAATGTTAATGAATAAAGTTAAAAGCTAAATTCAAAATTTGACCTTGACAGTAATTTTACACGTAAATTCTTTAGAGGGTATAATCTAATCAAGAAGCCAACAAAACCACATAGCATACTATTGTAATAAATGGATGTTTCATTTCCATTTGATGTCATTGAACTTCAGTTTATATTACTTGTGATTTTTTTATAGTAATACAATGTATTATATAATAACGAAAATACATGGTCATAATTCAGCGACTTACCATCGGAAAAGCCATTTTTCGTGTTATTTCAGCGTAATCACTGTTACGATCATTGACCTGTGACTGACCCGCGGCAAGATGAGCACAAACAAAACACATAGATGTAGAATGTAAGAGAAAACGTATTCCTACGCCACCTTTGTTCCCCGCAGCACCACCAAGACCAGTTTTCACAGTATCTATAGCAACGTCTCTAGAAAAATAAATCCATCAAATAAAATACACAAATTAGATGACAAATTTTTTTATTATAAGATAACTTACTTGGAACAACAATATTGTCTTCTTGTTCATTCTTTCATACACATTAAGACTTCTTACATTGAAAGATTTTCAAATTAAGTTAATTCTAGATATACTATTAGCTAATTTAGAAGCTGCTGAAGGGACATGCGGTAGATTATAGCCTGAATGACATAAATATGACCCAAGGCACTAACCGTTGCAAAGGCTGTACAATAAAGAAGTAATTAAAGTACGGTGAACTGAAGGCAATTATCTTTTTAAGTTAAAAAATATTGGCTATTATTTTTTTAAGCCAGTGTGAGCCCTGTATTTCCACCACTGATGTGGGTTTGAATCCCAACAGACACTTTTGATTCTTTCATATGAGGAACATCAGTGGTTCTACACAGGTGCCCGCTTGTGCCTGAAATGATGAAGAAAAGGGGCACCTGATGTCTTCTTTCACCAGTAAAGCTAGACAGCGGCCATACGAGCATTACAGTGTTGAAACCATGCCAAACCAAAACAAACAAAAAATTCTAATGTTAACCCCCCAAAAAAGTTTTTAATAACAGTTAAAACTTACCTTATAAATGGTGCTAGATGTGGGCGTATGAACACATAAAGTAGTACTCCAACCAGTTGTACTTTGGTTAAAAGAACATATTTGTGGTCTCGGGATATAGTCTTTTGAATATATTTTTCCCACTCTCTAGAATTAGTTTGACTGCAATTTGAAAAAAAATATTAAAATAAAACTTTCTTTCACTAGATCATCAAGATCATCATGCAATTAGAAGACAGTTGTAAATATGTTTATGACAACATCTGATATCAAAATTCCCAAACACTTAATTGCAGCTTAATTTGGAATATTGCTACCTTACTGATATGACAACAAGAGGGCCATGATGGACCATAATGTTGGCCATATAAGTTTTCTTTGTTCAGGTATAGATAAAATCAATAAATAAATAACAAACTTATAGCCAATTGAAGCAAATTCACTAATATGACCGTAAAATGAAATGCATAATCTCCTACTGGTCGGTGACTATTAACCAGACCCTTTTTTCCATACAGATTTCATAATTTGTATGCAAGAGATCTGAAAATTTGACACAGTATAGCCAGGTTCTTCTCCCAACTAACAAACTTGTTTATTTACTTCTGATTAAGTTGACACTTATATCTGAGGCCCATCAAGAAGGGTATCAAAATTACCTAACTTGTCCACAATACAGTACCATGTGTCCGGACAGATATGTACATGACATTGATTTAATTCAGATAAAAGCTTGGGTGTTTTAATTTTCTATTTTCAACATGATATAAAATATTTCAGCAGCAAATGCTGTAGTTTTGGATATTGTATCGTTTACACTACAAATGATTATGGCTAGTAAAAGAGGTCATGTATTGCACTCTTGATGTCTAAATTTTCAACAGCAACGTTCTTGAGACAGACATTTAAATATTATATACAGGTACTGTTTACAACAGTTGTAATAAACTTGATTACTTAATTATAGAAGATTCATGAATTTATAGTTTGTAAAAAGTGATTGATAGATCCACAACCACTGAAAAAAAAAATCGGGCTTTTCCTGGGCCGTCCGGGTTTGGAGGTTGTTGGGTTTTGGTGGACTCCAACCAGTACTGCCATCTATCCATATTCAAAGTTTCATAAAAATATTTTCAGAGCTTTTCTGAGTTATCACAGGATTCAGTTTTAAGAGGACAGACGGACGGAAGTCAAACATATTGTCCCGACTGGTAAAATCGGTAGACGATGTTTTGTGTTTGTGTTTAATATATTGTCTGGAAGGCCACATTTAAAATTAAGATATGTTATTTTTCTACAATGGTATATCTTCATGTGTTACCTTCTTTAAATAAAGATAATATTATTATTATTATAATTATTATTATTACTATTATCAATATTATTATTAATATTATTATTTTTATTATTATAACTATTATTATTATTATTATTATTATCATTATTACTTTTATTATTATTATCATTATTATTATAATTATCATTATTATTATTACTATTATTATAATTATTATTATCATTATTATAATTATTATTACTATAATTATTATTACTATTATTATTATAACTTTTAATATTATTATCATTATTATAATTATTATCATTATACTAACAAGAGCCATGTATTCTTATGCTGTATTCACAAAGGGGAATAATTTCATTCACATTTCATGTAAAGAGTTATTTTTCTTGTTCAGTGACCAAAATCAATGACAACAGAGACAAGTAAAGCTTCACGAGACTAAAGTTGATTGTGAATTACATATGAGCCGTGTCACGACAAAACCAACATAGTTTGTTTGCAACCAGCATCCGCGCAGTCTGATCAGGATCCATTCTGTTCGCTGTCAGTTTCTCTACTTCTAATAGTGTTTGTAGGCTAACAGGCATGGATCCTGATCAGACTGCACAGATGTGCAGGCTTGTCTGGATCCATGCTGGTGGCAAGCGCACTATGTTGGTTTTGTCATGGCACAGCTCAGATTAAGTTGCATACATGGAATAGTAGGATACCTCCCTGAAATTTTCAAATTATCAATGCAAAAGAGAATTTAAAGCTCAAACCTAGCACTCATTATATTGCTGGCATTCAAATCTACCATTTCTTCAAATCCTATAGCAAATATATCTACTGGTACATCATAATCAGCAGAGGGGTCCAACAAATCTGAAAATAGATAATAATATAATAAAAATGCGAAAATTATCACATCTTAAGCGCAAAATTTAGTATAAATTTTGCATGTATTAAAATTCCCTAGTCTCTCATGCGATAATTACATGTAGCTCCCTTCAACGTGATTATTATCGCATGAAGAACACACAACATACAAAAACTAAGACGTTAATCATCGAAGCAAAATTGTTCCTGGTCTATAGAAAAGGCGACAATTATCACTTGAGAGACCAGCGAAAATTAAGACATTTAAAAATTACTACAAAATTTCACCCTTTAGAGGCAGTAATTATCGCGAGTTTACTTTTGAAATTTTGTGGACGAAATAGGACACAGAAGAAGAGGGATCCAACAAATCTGAAAATAAACCAATCAGTTGAGTTCTTGCCTGTCAATTAATCTAACTTTAAATCCTTTTTAATAATAGATTGTCTCCTAAATAAGATATATATAGATTTTTTTTTTTCTCCTTAACAATATATACGAGGGTTGTTCAAAAAGTAATAGGACTGGGAGTCTTGTGTGTTCAAATTTCATTCAATTTAGAATATTTTCATATGTACAGCAATCGTAAAATGTTTTCTACAAATCAAACATACGTTTATTAATCTATTGTGCTAAACGCGCTTTTCCTTTGCTATTGAATAACCATGGTAACACGCACCCGGCGCAGCACATAAATATAGTTATTAGAACTAAGTTCTACTTCTAATTAATTCATAAATAACTATTTGTTTTCCCCTGTATTCCACCAATACGTTGAAATATATTAATGTGACATTATGTCCAAATTTGACGCCATTCGGACATGAAATGGCCTATTTATTAAGTTTTGAACAGCAGCGGTCATAGCGTTAGATGTAAAAATATGACATTTGTTAACAAACAGAAAATGTGTGCCATCGTTAAATTTTGCCAACATATTAACTATAATCATTCAGATACACACAAAATGATTAAATAAACTAAGGACAATTATCCTGCCATTAGGACACTTGTTTTCAGCTGGCACAAGCAATTCAAAAACTGCAAATACAAGATCACTAACGAGAAAGTGCGAGGATGAAAGTTGAAAATTGACGGGACGTTAGTGACGTCAATTGCAAAAGCGCTACAAAAGAATCCACGGTAAACGTTACGCGAACTGTTTAATCGTTGTTTGTATCTGCTTCGGGTCTATTTATTCAGTTTAAACCAAAGGCTTGTAAATAAGAAATTTGTTATAAACACTATTTTATTGTATTTAACTAGATATACGTGTAATCAATAAATTAATGTAATAAATGTAATAGTTAACGGTAATTATTAGTAGTGTTTCCCGAAAACTTGTTTAAATAAACGATAGACTGTGCTAAGTAGAAAAGGATACTTTTCAATTGAGAAATATCTTTATTGTTCTGTATATCATCATATTGTTTTAAAAACATACAATGACATGAGTAAATTAATAAAATAAATTGCCTTTGCTTTAACATTTTCAGTCCTATTGAGTTCCAAGGTTACTCAAAAAAACACGAGAAAACCCGGAGAATGGCCTGCTATCGGGCATTTATTTTATTTTGTTTTTTTAAACAGTGGAACGAGAATGTGATCGCTTTTTTCTTGCTTCATCTCCACATATGAGGCAAAGTAAAAATTACATGACTCATACACCTAGAGACTAGGGAGACTACTTTCAGAAAGAATGACGCTTATTACAATTTCGATTTATTTTACGACGTCATGAACGTCAATTATTGTATTGTTAGCGTGCGCCGCGTTTCGTACCCCTTGTCATTTGAAAATTTCACAGAAATTTCATTTGTTTACATTTTGTTTTGATTTTTTTCACTGTTTAAAGAGAACATGTTCCGAGATTTGTCTCATGTAAAATTTTGTACGTAAATTTAAAAATGTGAACAGTAGAGCTGCAGTCCTATTACTTTTTGAACAACCCTCGTATTACCGTTAAAGTTTAAAGCCACTTACCAGAACCAGATTCTGATAGGATTCTGGGAGCATCTAACAGCCAATCATTCATAGATTGATGTTTAAATGCTATACTCCTAAAATGCTTGCCACCATTTACGTTCCACGTCCCTATGCAAACACGAACTGTCGATGTTTCCACATATTCCTTGTACCTGTTTACAACATTGTTTAAAATCATTGGAGATGCTGGAATAAAGCATAAAACAAATTATTGCAACATTACAAATATTTTTTCACAGTAAATATTTTAAGGTTCATGCATTTTTTAAGGGTATAAAATTATTAAATATATCCCATGAAATTTTTTAACACTAAAATTATGTTGTTTCCATACATTCTTATTGTTGGTCCTCGAAAACATTCTAGCATCTCTGTTATTTAATATACATGATTATTATATGATCTAAATATAGCTGCAATCTCATTGGTCCAAACAGAAGTCAACAGAACTTTTTTTAAAATCATATTCACTGGGTGTAGTATCATATTCACTGGCTGAATTGGATTTTCCCAGTCTAAAAATAGATTGAGACTCATTAAAAATAATTGTTGCTTTTTGTTCTTTATGGCATATTTCTCGATTAAAATATCATTACTTTACTATTATACTTAAAGGCTACACCGCAAAGATGAGTATAAACTTGCATTATTTTTGTATGCGCAGCGTTCGCGTAGTCGTTACACGCCTAACACGTGCGTCTTTTTTCTCGCGCTTTGAACACGAGGCAAAATTTGTACATGTATATAAGGTTGTACGTTTTGTGATTTTTTTATTTCTTATAGCCTATTCATATAATAAAACAATTATTGACTAGTGAGCCAATGAACATGATGTGATATTCACCGGCAGAAAGTCATATTGACCTCGGCTATCGCCTCAGTCAATATGTCATCTGCCGGTGAATATCACATCATATTCAATGGCTCACTAGTCAATAATTGTATAATAATGTATGTTAAAAGAATACAAGCATTTGATAGTATTGCGGGCAATACAGTAGTCCCCTACCGGTCCCTCAAAAAGTTCTTTAATTGTCATACACTCCTGTGTATTGCCATTTATAATGAATTTGAGGATGAAGTCTGTATTTGAAAATATCGACCGAAAAACATAATAAAATAAGTTTGTCTATATCACAGTAATGTGTTAAGTTTCCATGCTTAGTAAGGAAATTATGTTTATACAACCTTGTCATATTATTACGATGTGGGATTTTAAAGTAAATCCTATAAGGAATGAAGAAGTTGGAGTGAAAATACCAGTTTCTCGAAGAAAATCTAAGTTCAAGGGGGACATAATTCTGGAAATAGTCTTGCTAGAGTATTTAACCTTCTCAAAAATGTCGAGTGATAATAAGAAACATATATATGAAGTTTGAAGTAGATACATTAGGAAATAAAGAAGTTATTTAAAAAAGACAACATTTTTTCCCCTAAAAAATCTAAGTTCAAGGGAGGTAATATTGATATTTTTTGTGCTAGAGTTATAAACCTTGTCACATATGATGTGGTTGATGACCAGGAACTTATATTTAAAGTTTGAAGTAAACACCTTAAGAAATAAAGAACATATAGTGAAAAAGCTGAAAAATTTAAATCAGAAATCTTGAAATTCAGGATATGTGTTGCCATAGCAACCAGAATTTTCAACATAGGAAGAAAAGAAAAAGATGTGCATAATCTCCAGACTGCCATCTACCCATATTTCAAGTTTCATAAAAATATTTTCAGTACTTTTTGAGTTATCACTGGATCCAGTTTATGTGTTAAATTTGCCATATTTTCAGACTATTTGTTGCCATAGCAACCAGAATTTTCAACATAGGAAGAAAAAAAAAAGACGTGCATAATCTCCATACTGCCATCTATCCATATATCAAGTTTCATAAAAATATTTTCAGTACTTTTTGCGTTATCGCGGGATCCAGTTTTGTGGACGGACGGACTGACGGACTGACAGACTGACAGACAGACAGACAGACAGACGGACAGACGGACGGAGGGTAAACCTAAAGTCCCCTCTGGTTAAACCGGTAGGGGACTAATAATTGTATAATAATGTATGTTAAAAGAATACAAGCATTTGATAGTATTGCGGGCAATACAGTAGTCCCCTACCGGTCCCTCAAAAAGTTCTTTAATTGTCATACACTCCTGTGTATTGCCATTTATAATGAATTTGAGGATGAAGTCTGTATTTGAAAATATCGACCACAAAACATAATAAAATAAGTTTGTCTATATCACAGTAATGTGTTAAGTTTCCATGCTTAGTAAGGAAATTATGTTTATACAACCTTGTCATATTATTACGATGTGGGATTTTAAAGTAAATCCTATAAGGAATGAAGAAGTTGGAGTGAAAATACCAGTTTCTCGAAGAAAATCTAAGTTCAAGGGGGACATAATTCTGGAAATAGTCTTGCTAGAGTATTTAACCTTCTCAAAAATGTCGAGTGATAATAAGAAACATATATATGAAGTTTGAAGTAGATACATTAGGAAATAAAGAAGTTATTTAAAAAAGACAACATTTTTTCCCCTAAAAAATCTAAGTTCAAGGGAGGTAATATTGATATTTTTTGTGCTAGAGTTATAAACCTTGTCACATATGATGTGGTTGATGACCAGGAACTTATATTTAAAGTTTGAAGTAAACACCTTAAGAAATAAAGAACATATAGTGAAAAAGCTGAAAAATTTAAATCAGAAATCTTGAAATTCAGGATATGTGTTGCCATAGCAACCAGAATTTTCAACATAGGAAGAAAAGAAATAGATGTGCATAATCTCCAGACTGCCATCTACCCATATTTCAAGTTTCATAAAAATATTTTCAGTACTTTTTGAGTTATCACTGGATCCAGTTTATGTGTTAAATTTGCCATATTTTCAGACTATTTGTTGCCATAGCAACCAGAATTTTCAACATAGGAAGAAAAAAAAAAAGACGTGCATAATCTCCATACTGCCATCTATCCATATATCAAGTTTCATAAAAATATTTTCAGTACTTTTTGCGTTATCGCGGGATCCAGTTTTGTGGACGGACGGACTGACGGACTGACAGACTGACAGACAGACAGACGGACAGACGGACGGAGGGTAAACCTAAAGTCCCCTCTGGTTAAACCGGTAGGGGACTAATAATTGTATAATAATGTATGTTAAAAGAATACAAGCATTTGATAGTATTGCGGGCAATACAGTAGTCCCCTACCGGTCCCTCAAAAAGTTCTTTAATTGTCATACACTCCTGTGTATTGCCATTTATAATGAATTTGAGGATGAAGTCTGTATTTGAAAATATCGACCGAAAAACATAATAAAATAAGTTTGTCTATATCACAGTAATGTGTTAAGTTTCCATGCTTAGTAAGGAAATTATGTTTATACAACCTTGTCATATTATTACGATGTGGGATTTTAAAGTAAATCCTATAAGGAATGAAGAAGTTGGAGTGAAAATACCAGTTTCTCGAAGAAAATCTAAGTTCAAGGGGGACATAATTCTGGAAATAGTCTTGCTAGAGTATTTAACCTTCTCAAAAATGTCGAGTGATAATAAGAAACATATATATGAAGTTTGAAGTAGATACATTAGGAAATAAAGAAGTTATTTAAAAAAGACAACATTTTTTCCCCTAAAAAATCTAAGTTCAAGGGAGGTAATATTGATATTTTTTGTGCTAGAGTTATAAACCTTGTCACATATGATGTGGTTGATGACCAGGAACTTATATTTAAAGTTTGAAGTAAACACCTTAAGAAATAAAGAACATATAGTGAAAAAGCTGAAAAATTTAAATCAGAAATCTTGAAATTCAGGATATGTGTTGCCATAGCAACCAGAATTTTCAACATAGGAAGAAAAGAAATAGATGTGCATAATCTCCAGACTGCCATCTACCCATATTTCAAGTTTCATAAAAATATTTTCAGTACTTTTTGAGTTATCACTGGATCCAGTTTATGTGTTAAATTTGCCATATTTTCAGACTATTTGTTGCCATAGCAACCAGAATTTTCAACATAGGAAGAAAAAAAAAAGACGTGCATAATCTCCATACTGCCATCTATCCATATATCAAGTTTCATAAAAATATTTTCAGTACTTTTTGCGTTATCGCGGGATCCAGTTTTGTGGACGGACGGACTGACGGACTGACAGACAGACAGACGGACAGACAGACAGACGGACAGACGGACGGAGGGTAAACCTAAAGTCCCCTCTGGTTAAACCGGTAGGGGACTAAAAATATTCTTGAACAATTTGCTGCTATTTTATAATCTGTTGAACAATGATTTTGTGAAATGCATGTCAAATAGTAACAAGAATGATCCATAATCACATGTGTTGCCTGATGATAGGCCATTGCATGTTGCAGCTACTGTGTAGGAGAAACAAAAATTATAAAAGGTCATAACTCAGCCAAATCATTTAACCAGAAAACTTATTTAATATGCGCAAGTATTGAGGTACCAATCAAACCTATTAAGTTTCATTTAATTTGCATTTTTAGTACATTTGTAGCAGTCTAATTGGTATATCATTCATTATCATAAAATAATTTTGGTATAATATTCATTATCATAAAATAATTATTTTATTGCTTGATAAAATCACTGTTTGTCAGTCGGATGCGCATCATTATATCACTCCGGCTACACCCTCATGATATAATTCCCCACATCCAAACTAACAGTGATGTTATTGAGCAATAAAATCACAGTTTTGGATATATTATTTCTTAAATAATTTTGGTCTAACATTCATTTTTATAAAAAAAATAATTTTGCTAAATCTTTCATCATCATAAGGTAATTTTGGTATATCATTCATTATTGTAAGTAATTTTGGTATATCATTCATAATCATAAATAATGTTTGAATTTCATTTATTCTCATAAAATAATTTTGGTATAATATTAATTTTTAAAAAGTAATTTTGGTTTAACATTCATTATTATAAAGTAATTTTGGTATACCATTCATTATTATAAAGTAATTTTGGTATACCATTCATTCTCTTGGTTGTAAGTAATGCCCGAGCCTTGTCTGCCAGCTCGCCTCTCAATGTGCTGCCTAGCAACAGAATATCAATGGCTTCCTGTTTAGTGTTGTCAAGGAAGTTGTTCTGTATTGTACGTGAGGCTGATCTTGCGGCATCTGATGTCTGGCAAAAAAATATACAAATTTTACATAATTATCATAAAAACTTTCAATGTTTATCTTCCAATAAGGACAAACTGAAAGTGATGTATAGTATGTTTAATGTTAAAAAATCAGTCAAGTGTTGCAGTTCAGATACAAATATCTGTTTCTAGGGTATCTGCCGCTGTCTGTGATCCACAAACACTTGTCAGAGCATTTTTTCTTGCATATTTTACCATATTTGAAATAGTCAACCTTTACAATATTTTGAATAGTTCACTTTAATGAAATATTTTTTTTTAAAAGACAGCTAAAGGACATCATCCTGGGTACAAAGTATCATTCATAAAGATGCTAAAATGAGGTGTTTCAAAGCATGTGTGGTATCACTCCGCTATGGATGCTGCTAAAATAAGGTGATTTCAAAGATTGAATGATACCACTCTGCTATTGATGCTGCTAAAATGAGGTGATTTCAAAGCATTTGTGGTACCACTCCGCTATGGATGCTGCTAAAATGAGGTGATTTCAAAGCATGTGGTACCACTCCACTACAGATACTGCTAAAATGAGGTGATTTCAAAGCATGTGGGGTACCACTCCACTATGGATGCTTCTTAAATGAGGTGATTTCAAAGCATTTGTGGTACCACTCCGCTATGGATGCTGCTAAAATGAGGTGATTTCAAAGCATGTGTGGTGTCACTCCACTACAGATACTGCTAAAATGAGGTGATTTCAAAGCATGTGTGGTACCACTCTGCTATGGATGCTGCTAAAATGAGGTGATTTCAAAGCATGTGTGGTGTCACTCCACCATGGATGCTGCTAAAATGAGGTGATTTCAAAGCATTTGCGGTTCCGAACCTACAGGGCTAAGAGGCAAGTGGTTTAAAGTCAACAACCTTAACCACTCCGCTATAAATGCTGCGAACATAATGCTGGTATATCATGGTTGAAAATATACTGAAGTTGAAATTTGAGAGAGATTTTAACATCATTTCAGATTTTTGATTGGATGTTAAAAATTTAAACTGATTTTCCTATACTGGTAAACAGTGTTACCATGCCATCATGGTCAAGGATATACATGTGCAACTCACCTTTGACCTTCCACCACCTAGGGCCCCTGTTCCTGCATAGATCATACTAATGTGGTCACCATTGAGCACCCAGATCTGTTTATATATCTCAGTGAATCGGGACACCATCTGTGGTTTGTTGGAAATATCCAGACTCTCTAATTGTTTCAGTAATATCTGACAAATAAAACAAAACATTACCTAATGTCTTCTATAAATACTAATTTCTAATTTACAACTGTTTAATTGAACCGCTGAAACCCTGTGCATGCGCAATGATGAAATGAACTGTTGACCGGTCAACATTTTAAACTGTTACGCCTCTGTCAATGTCATCAGGTATTTTCATTAACGTCACTTGACACTAATCAGTTATCAAACGTCGATAAGCTCAATGTACGGCAGTGATTCTTCTGTAGGGTTCAGTTGTACAGCAAGATAAAAGTGCAAATATTTTACTATAAATATGGCTTTTCGTCGAGCAAGACATTACTTAATTATTTAGTTCAATATAAATGTATTCATGAGCCAGTCAGTAGTGAAATTTTATGTTTTGATAACATTTTATTTCAGAAACATTCAAACAACCATTTGAGTCATAGAATATGTAGCTTTAACTTTAAACAAGAATATCTGTTGAAAGAGAATCTAACTACTTATAGGATTCAAATCTAAAACCCCAAATACCAATCGCAGCTTTTCGACCCTTTACGGCAGTCTTCAGAGAAGGACCTCGAACACAATAGTATGAATACACAAAACGGATACGGTATTTCGGTCTAACTTACGCTAAGAAACTAAAAATGTAAACAAATAGTAATTTAATGCTTGGAGTTTTTGACAAGTTTATTTCCAATATATCAAGGAAATGCCCATCTTTATAATAAGTGAATTCATAAATACAAAAGCAAACAATACATTATTTGTATATTTATTATTCTGGTTGTAGAAACCGAATGTACAAAGTACCAACTTCTTGACATTTAGATGCATTTGTTTAAAATTGTATGTAAGTGGGCATATTTAAATTAAAAATAGTTGTCAGACATATTTTCAATCATAATTGTACCGAAACAGACTAATTTTTTTTAAAAATTCTTTGGATGTCAATTATATGTACATTCTTTTTACATTTTCTCTCTCATTATGATTTCATCTGACACCATGTGGTAGAATTACTTTCACTCCGTATTATTTCCGAAGTTATTATAGATAATAGCCGAGGACGTTCTGATTGCCCAAATGTTTAACCCCCTACACCACACTTTATCTAACATACCTGTAGACCTATCATGCATTGTGTTGCGTTAGTTCTGTCCAAACAATCTAGACAATTTGTCCGCACTGTACCGGTTTGATACCTGTGATGAAAAAAAGACTTACTTACATTCTTTTATGATTTATAAACAGTAGTATGTAGTAGTTGTAGCTAAGATTTGGTCGTACAACCAATCTTAGGCTTACATCACCTTTCATCAACATGTCAGCAGGAAAGACGTCGTAAATTCACAGATACATGTTACTGATTTTACCGCGTAATGTCGCACATTCTCTTTTGTGATGTCATCACATTAATTGTCAATTTTGAAATATAGGTCTGTTAAATTTTTCTAATTTTGTTACGTTTTTAACATAATGTATGATGACATAGACTTTCTTTTCCTAAAGAAGCAAAATTTATGCATGACAGCATATATTTCTGCCTGTAATTCCATTTATTTATGATTTTCTTTTCATCTGCATTCAGATATAGTCCGGCTACGGAGAAAATTGTATTTTATAAATTTCACTAGTGGTTTATCAGAATATAATCATCTGATATATTACAATAAAACACTGGAAATAAAATGTTGTTACACACCTTTTAACTCAAAACATAGCTTTTTGTTGATGATTTTTTAATTATTAAATGCGGCATTGCGAAAATATGTGACAAATGAAAAATTGTCTGTTTTCTGCAGGAACTTTCACAATTGTTTCACATAGGTGTTGATTTCAATAACATTAGATTTAATATCTTTTTTTTTAATACATGTATTTAAAGACTGTTTTTCATCGGCTAACAGATATCGTAAAACAAAGATTTCAAATTTATGATTTACAGCAAAAATCAGATATAAATTTTTGAAGACAACATTTACTGGTATTTATTTGACTTCTCCAAAATAATGTTGGTAAATATCTTTTAAGTTCTTTTCACAAACTTCTTCGAGAATAACAAGAGCTGTCGGTAGGACAGCAACGCTCGACTATTCTAGTGCTTGATAGTAAAAAATAATGCTTGATACAGTTACCTACTCCTGTTTACAGGTTGGGGTAATGATGGTGAACAAGTGTGCAAAGTTTCAAAGCCATATGTCAATGGACTTTGAAAATATTTGAACTATTACAAAAACTTTAACGTAAATTCTAAGTCGAAAAAGGGGCATAATTCTGTCAAAATGCTTAATACAGTTATCTACTCCTGTCTACAGGTTGGGGTCATGATGGTGAACAAGTGTGCAAAGTTTCAAAGCCATATGTCAATGGACTTTGAAAATATTTGAACTATTACAAAAACTTTAACGTAAATTCTAAGTCGAAAAAGGGGCATAATTCTGTCAAAATGCTTGATACAGTTACCTCCTCCTGTTTACAGGTTGGGGTAATGATGGTGAACAAGTGTGCAAAGTTTCAAAGCCATATGTCAATGGACTTTGAAAATATTTGAACTATTACAAAAACTTTAACGTAAATTCTAAGTCGAAAAAGGGGCATAATTCTGTCAAAATGCTTGATACAGTTACCTCCTCCTGTTTACAGGTTGGGGTAATGATGGTGAACAAGTGTGCAAAGTTTCAAAGCCATATGTCAATGGACTTTGAAAATATTTGAACTATTACAAAAACTTTAACGTAAATTCTAAGTCGAAAAAGGGCATAATTCTGTCAAAATGCTTGATACAGTTACCTACTCCTGTCTACAGGTTGGGGTCATGATGGTGAACAAGTGTGCAAAGTTTCAAAGCCATATGTCAATGGACTTTGAAAATATTTGAACTATTACAAAAACTTTAACGTAAATTCTAAGTCGAAAAAGGGGCATAATTCTGTCAAAATGCTTGATACAGTTACCTCCTCCTGTCTATAGGTTGGGGTCATGATGGTGAACAAGTGTGCAAAGTTTCAAAGCCATATGTCAATGGACTTTGAAAATATTTGAACTATTACAAAAACTTTAACATAAGTGGTTACGCCGACGCCGACGCCGACGCTCGGGTGACTACAATAGCTCTACTTATTCTTATCGAATAGTCGAGCTAAAAAGCATAAAAAGTGCAAGTCAGGGACATAATGACAATGTGCGTCCTGAAAGAAGCATGGCTTTAAATATAACGGGTCCAGATGCTGATTTTATGTGTATGGATGCAGGAATCTTGCGTAACCCTGAATAATACCTCTTTACTTCACCATTGTCACTGTAGAAGTACTCAAACTTGTCAATGTATTTGGCTAGTTGCTGTCTCAGTTTCTCAAGATTTTTCAAGTTTCCACCACGGCACTCTGTATGGTAGTCAAACATAATCAGGGGAATGTCTAGAGCAAATCTTGATGCTTTATGGTGAGCCTACAATATATATATATAAAACCCATTCTCTTATTTTACTTTGCCTTTTTACAATTATATCTCTTCTTAGCAAGCTAACTAAGTTGGGAGAATCTTGCTACCTAAGTTCACAGAAATTAAACTAATAAGTTCACTGAAGATATCTATAAAATTTAATTTCAATTTACTCCACAGAATCAAGCCTCAACCAAATTTCAAAGACCTAAAGCTCTGTCAATTGAGCTTAATGTCAAATAATTAACAAGGGAAGTAACCCTTACCAGAAACGCCTGACTGAGCATATGTTCGCCTTCTTTACTACCAAGTAGGTTCACGATCACTTGTTCTCCATACTGTTGTTTTATAGCAGCTAGGTGCCGTTCAAATGCTGGAGCGCTTGTTTCGTACCCTCGGGACATCTTTACCTTATGAGAACCCACTTGGATACCAGGCTGTTCCCAGAACAAAGGTACAGATCCTCTGGTTTGAAGAAATGATGCTATCTGATTCTCTAGAAATATAACCTGAAAAAAAATTACTATGCCACTGCATTAATATAACAGAATTAGATTTTTTGTTACTATACAATTGAACTTTGCCATAATAAAGAAGTGTCTTGGAAATTTGAGAGTCAATGTCATATTTCAGCATGTCAAATGAAAGTCAATGTGCAGATGTGTCTAATGTAATTCCCCTTCCCAATAAATTCATATTTCTTCCCTGTTTTTCATTTAAAGCCTCACCCCCTCCCATCAATTAAATCTATAATACTTATGAGTATTGTCCCATTTTCTTCACAACAACACAAATATCCCATACCTGAGGGCCCCAGCCCAAGTCCCCTAAAAGGTAATAAGGGTCCTGAGCTATCTCTAAATTAAAAATCTGTGCTTTAAAGGGAGATAATCTTTCACTATCTTTCTCTACACAGAGCCAACCCATTTAGTAAACAAAAAGTTCTGTTGATTTAGAAAGGTTAACTAGAGGATATTTGCTGCGCCACTCATGAAATAAACCTTTTGGTGCTCACTCGGTGAAATATATTCCAATCTTACACTAAACTTAAGAAATTTTCTTTTATTATATGCAAATAAAAGTTTAAAAAGACACTTTAACCTAATACTAATTGGAAAATGTGCCAAATAATAAATAAAACATGAAGTCATTTACAACGTCACGTCATTAAGTTGGTTTCCAGTACTGTGCACGCTGGTCAGTACTGTGCACGCTGGTATTTTACAGAAACAACGTAACAAGCTTAAATTCAAAACAGTTAAATATATCAAATTGATAATTTCACTGTTTCAAACAGTGAATTATCAGTTTTTTATTTCACTGATATATTTCTATAAACCACCGAAAAGCATGTAATAAATTTCTTTTTTCAAGAAATATTTGTTTGTTTGTTTGATTGGGTTTTATGTCACATCGACAAAGTATAGGTCATATCGAGACGTTCCAGCTTTACTTGTGGAGGAAGACCTCAGTTGCCCCTCCCTGCTTTATTTCAGGCACAAAAGGGCACAAAAACCACCCATGTTTTCCGCTGGATATTCCTCACATGAAATCCAAGTCACTATGGGGGGGGGGGGGGGGGGGGGGGGGGGGGGGGGGGGGGAAAAAAAAAAAAAAAAAAAAAAAAAAAAAAAAAAAAAAAAAAAAAAAAAAAAAAAAAAAAAAAAAAAAAAAGTTTTAAAATTTATGCAAAAGGGAAAAATGGTATTAATAACAGAAAATTTAGTTTTTCTATAAATACCATGATTATTTTCATCTGTGGCATGGAAAATTCCATATTATCGGGTACCACTAGGAAATTTTATTTTAATACCCCTCGATGAAAAATAAATCATGTATTTATAGAAAAAACTTGAATATCCTCTATTTATTATTGTCCAACACATATTGGTTGGGCAATCAAACCTGTTAGTAAAAAGTAAGACATTGGAAATGGTTGAGATAGCCTTTATTGTACAGTGGTACCTGAAGAAAGGTGATCATATAGGTTTCATCATTCAAATAATCCGAGGTGATCTTTAACTAAGGTTTGGCTATGTGGAAAATTTAACATATAAAAGATCAGGATTAATATGCCTGATATTAAGACTCACTTGCTCAGTTTCACAGAAATTAGCTACATGCCCATCATCATTGGTTCCTCTAACGTTGAAGCGGGTACCAGCCCTCTCACAACTTAGACGTGATATAAGACAGGCCTTGGCCTGCCGATGAGCAGCATAAACTGTTCGAATCTCCACCCCTCCACATATAGCCTTGAAGAGCCATGTTGAGCAATCAATGCCAAACCTTTGGAAGTGTACATGCAGCGATCTGTTCCTGAAATGGGAATGTCATATAAAAAAGTTAAACAAATTTACTGGAGGAACTTGTAAATTTATTTAAACTTTTTTCATTCTTTCCCAAATACTGGCAGTGTATTTTGTTATAATCTGGCAGAGTATTTTGTTATAATCTGGCAGAGTATTTTGTTATAATCTGGCAGAGTATTTTGCAAGTTTGAAGTTCCTTCGCCTAAGCATTCTTTAGTTATTGATCGGAAACCGTTTTTATCTACAAGGTCAATGTGACCTTGACCTTTGACCACTTGACCCCAAAACCAGTAGGGGTCATCTACTGGTCATGACCAATCACCATACCAAGTTTGAAGTTCCTAGGCCTAAGTGTTCTTTAGTTATTGATCGGAAACTGTTTTCACCTACAAGGTCAATGTGACCTTGACCTTTGACCCATTGACCCCAAAATCAAAAGGGGTCATCTACTGGTCATGACCAAACACAATACCAAGTTTGAAGTTCCTAGGCCTAAGTGTTCTTTAGTTATTGATCGGAAACCGTTTTTACCTACAAGGTCAATGTGACCTTGACCTTTGACCCCATAATCAATAGGGGTCATCTACTGGTCATGACCAATCACCATACCAAGTTTGAAGTTCCTAGGCCTAAGGGTTCTTAGATTATCACTTGGAAACCATTTGGTCTACGGACGGACAGACAGCCAAATGCAAAGCAATATACCCCCTCTTCTTAAAGTGGGGGCATATCAATTCATCGCTGAATAGGTTCATTATTACACAACTGTATCAGAACAAACTATTTCTATTCTTACCAAAAGAATCTGTTATCCGTCTCATGCTCTTGCAGTTTTCTCTGAGCACACAATGTGAGATCCCACTGATTTCCCGTTGACGACCACGAGAAATAAAAAGTTCGAGAATTAAACAGGTTTCGAACACCAATGATCCTTTCCTCATCATTTGGTCGGTTTTGTAACGAGACAAACTGCGTTGCTGTGATGCAAAATATCTCAGAGTCACTTATTTTACCTACTGAAACACAGCCAGTTACTAGAACTAGGTACAACACATTTTCTTCACCTAAAAAGACAGTAATTAGGAATATAATATATTGTGACATGTCATAAACCGAAATTCTGTAACTTTAAGAATTACAATATCAAAAAAAACTAGAAATGTGTCCATAGGACACGGATGCCCCCTACACGCCACTGTTCTGTCAATCTTATGACTCTAGGTCAAATATTTTTTGGACTACATTGCCACAAGTTGAAAACTAAAAATCAACAAAGTTCCATAATTCTGTTAAATTTGGTCGCAGCAAAAATTCCTTCCTTTACTACCATCTATACATTAAGGTTGTTCATCCCTAGAAGTTTAAGCAAAATCTGCCATCCGGTTTAAGAGGAGTTGCGTTCACAAAATTTCTACATCATAAGTATATAGTGAATAAATCAACAAAGGGCCATAATTCTGTTAAATTTGATCGCAGCAAAAATTCCTTCCTTTACTACCATCTACACATTAAGGTTGTTCATCCCTGGAAGTTTAAGCAAAATCTGCCATCCGGTTTGAGAGGAGTTGCGTTCACAAGATTTCGGAACGTACGGACAGACGGACGACAGACGGACGGACAAGTGCGACGCTATATGCTCCCACTTTGTGGGGGCATAAAAAAAGAACCTGTAAGTTACACAGGCATTATAAACACACAATCAATATACATTGTTAATATGCTTATATGCTACAAACAGAATATTCTGTATATAGTTTATAAGTGAATATTAAGGTTTATTGATAGTTTATCTAACCACTGCCACCAAGCGTGTCACATGACAGTTTGATAATTTTAAAAATAATTTCTAAATATTCATATTATTTTAACTAATTATTTATTCATAAACATTGTTTTATCAATGAGAAAAAACTTAACTGATAGATATAAGCTGCAGATATAAAAACAAATTAAAAAAAAATATAATATATCAGAAATTCTGATATTTGGGGCCCTGTGGGTGGGCAGAGATTTTAAAAAGCTTTAATTAAGGGGGGATCAAATGCGTGGAGATTTACTAAAAAATATTAAAAATATATTTACCTCAAAAGTTCAAAATGAGCACCCCAAGAAGCCATACGCATCAAGAATCTTTGTATATTGCTTCTTTATTGTGTCAGTTTCAAGAGAAGCTGTAAAATAATTGTATGATTTTAAATATCATTAACATCTTATTCTATGTTAATTTAAAATAATCTTGTATCCCTGCCTGTATATGGGATCAGATCCAGTGGGTTTCTGTTTCAACTTCCATAATCTGCATAATACTTCACCAAGGTAACAGTTATTGGTACAACATTTTTGCCCAAGAAACAAAACTAAGAACCATAATTATTTATGCTTTAAAGTTTATACTACACATATTTAGGTTGATCTGTATTCATGAATTGACAGGCAATTGTTGACCAGGGTTATCAGTGTTTTTTCCCTCCGGAAAACAGCACCATTCCCAATAGAAAATAGACAGCAAATTTCCCAATTCATCATTGTCATGACTGATAAATTTCCAGAATAACACTGAAAATTTCCTAAACTAGAAATGTGTCATCATGCCACGGATGCCCCCGCATGCAGCCAAAATTTCAGATGGTGCATTAATTATTTTTTTCATTTTAAGTTCAAAGCCCTTAAAACTTTTCAATGTTAACACAAACCATTTTCATACAATGTTCAAGGCACTGAAATTATTCAGTCTTAACCTTTTAAAAATAGCATATTGCATATTTGTAGCCAAAATAATGGCTAAAAGTATGAGTGCTGAAACTGAAAGTTCAAATTTTTCCAACATTCAGGAAAGATAAGTTTGTCTAAAATCATTGAACCACAACCAAATTCAAACTTAAACTGCTTATTCCTAAGATGTATATATATTATTTTCAAAGTGAAAGGGACATAACTCAGCCAAAAAATCATCAAACCATGACCAAATTCCAACTTGACCTGCCCCATTCCTTTGACATATCCATATGTCAAATTTAAGTTGAATATGTAACACTGTTGGGTAGATAATGAAATAGAAACTGTAAATTTCAATATTATTTCAATGTGAAAAGGGCATTACTCTGCCAAAAATCATTTAACCATGACAAAATTCGAACTTGGCCTGGGCATTCCAAAACATATCCATAATGTCAAATTTGAGTTGAATGTGTTGTACTATTGGGGAGATAAATAAACGGAAACTGAAATTTCATATTACTTTCAAAGTGAAAGGGGCATAACTCTGCCAAAAATCATTGAACCAAGACCAAATTGAACTTGACCTGCGCATTCCTTTGACACATCCATATGTCAAGTTTGAGTTGAATGTGTTGTACCTTTGGGGAGATAAGGTGAACGGAAACTGAAAATTTCATATTATTTTCAAAGTAAAAGGGCATAACTCTGCCCCAAAAATCATTGAAACCATGACCAAATTCGAACTTGACCTGTATTTTTTATGACATATCCGTATGTCAAGTTTGAGTATAATGTGTTGTACCAGTTGGGAAAGATAATGAACGGAAACTGAAATTTCATATTATTTTCAAAGTAAAAGGGGCATAACTCTGCCAAAAATCATCGAACCATGACCAAATTCGAACTTGACCTGTATTTTCTCATGACATATCCATATGTCAAATTTGAAGTTGAATGCGTGCAACCGTTCTTAAGATAATGAACGGAAACTGATGATGACGGAATGACAGAATGACGGAAGGACAGAAGGATGGAAGGACGGAAGGACGGAATGACAGAACAGGGTAACACTTATGCTATGCCCTGGCCATTACATGGCGGGGGCATAAAAATCGGCAACTTTAAAGGTAAACAAAACGGCAATGCCATTGATAAGTGATATACGATAAAAACCAAGTATAACCGCATAAGTGATATTCGTACCCAGTTCATTTCGTACTTTTAGTGTTTACACCTAAACATTATTTATGCACAATTGTAATGATTTGAGTCAAACCAATGGATTTTTTCCCAATCTGTCTGGTACCGGCACCATTCCCAAAGCAGAGGGGAAAAATCACTGGTTATTAGAATTGATTAATGTAATGTTTGTGATTATTTTGTGACAATTTTGTGATTGCGTGTGTAATTGAACAAATTTATGACACTTTATTTATTAAAGCTGTAACGCCATCAAGGCAAAATGTAAGAACAGGGTGCCGCCTTTTTGAAATCCTTGCCGCCATTTTGAAATCCATTTGAGCTAAATATTGGGGCGATTTTGAGCGTCTACATAATTCAGACCTTTGCTAGAAGACGTGCTTATCTTCTATGTCAAATAACACTTCCAGTAGAAGAATGATGTACAAAATCAGAAAATCAATAAACTTATCAATGTTAAGAACTACGGTAATGATGAAAAATATAAAAAATGTTAATTTTGGCAGCACACCACACTTATTGAAGTGCCAGTGAGAATTTTTTGGATATAGTGACTATTGTGGATTTAAATGACTGGTTGTCTTTAAACTGCCTGACTGTTGCACATGGGATGATTTCATTATAGATTTGCAATGTTATGACATATATGTTCTTAACAAAATGTGTTTTCTTTTTCCAGGTTGTGTAGTTTGGGATCAGATTTATCAGGCATATTGCTTGTAGGACATTGATGGCAGAAACTTGAAATTTAGTGTGGAGTGCTACCTTTTACATATCCATTTAGATAAAACAGCACATTAAAGATATTGTTAAAACAACAACTATGATTAGAGATTAATTAAAATGGAGGAAGGTATTTTCCAAACTCCGAAAGCAGTGGTCCCGCTTTGCTTCGCTTTACAGAGCCTAGCCAATCAAATCACTGTGAGGAGTTTGGAGCTTTCCGGAAATATTTGGAGCACTCCGATGAAAGGTTGAACACCATCAATTAATTGGTACAAAATACCTGCATTTTCTTATTTACAAGAGGAAGGAAAGATCTGGTTTACATGTATACTGAACATGTTATGCTAGATATTAAATCAGAAGAGCTTTCCACACCATAGGTAGCACCTAACTTCATAATTGAGCCGCAACAAAATTGACAAATTGTCAAAACCAACATAATGCGTTTGCAACCAGCATGGATCCAGACCAGCCTGCACATCCGTTGCTGTTCGCTTACAAACCCTATAACAAGTAGAGAAACTGATAGCAAACAGCATGGATCCTGATCAGACTGCGAGACTGCGCAGATGCGCAGACTGGTCTGGATCCATGCTGGTAGCAAAACTATGTTGGTTTTGTCGTGATGCGGCTCATATTATATATCTTTACCTTATTATACCTAATTTTTTTAATATATGTAAAAATTGTTTGAAAAACAGTTTAATCATTATAACAAATGTCCCATTCGTCACAGATATATATACAACAGATAGGAAGCTTCAAAAATAGACAATAGTCAGATTCAGACCAACAATCCTTTGAGCGCTTTGGTGTTAATCAGGTTTTCCTGCTAGTCTCCAATTTATACTCTCGTTAAACTTTCGTGATATCTGTAAATTATTATTTACATTGCCAACATGGATTTTCATCGGAGAAATATTTAGGTGGAAAAGTGTGTATTGTAAAATTGTTTTACGATAAATAACTATTACTTATTGTATAAACAGAAAATGCTGGTTAATTTTGTCTGTGTAGCTCCAAGAATTCAATATGGCGGTATTTTGGCTACTTTTACCCAGGATGCATCAAATCTCGGAAAATTCCGCAACATATGAATTATGATAACTTATGTGAACATAATTCTGCCGATATTGAATTTAACTGTGTGACGTCACAGTTTCTTATCCATCTATATTTAGCTCATTGCAATCGTGTTTAAATATAAAAATATTTTTGGTAAGAGTGTTTACAGGGGCGTATCATGTTGGATGGGTGGGGGGGGCAGAATCTGACCCCAAGCGTCTGTGGAAGCTAAAACTCATGACCTCTAGATTAGGAAATCTAATGCCAAAACACATATATACTAAACAGAATAACATGATCCTATAACCTGTTGTGGGTCCGTACTCTCGGTGCCTGAAAGGACATATGAACCCTCATAAATTTAAGCATAGACTACCTAGTACCAACCTACAGTACCTTTAAACAGTTAAAAGATTTATGATAATTATCAAATCAATAAACTAATAAATAATGTTACTGAATGATATCAAATTAACATGGAATTACATAGAATGGTGACTGCATTGCTCTCAAACATCAACGTATCAGCCAAGTTCTTGTTTTCAAGCATAACACTGTAAGGTGGCTCTAATTTGTGATATACCCGAAAACTTCTACTGATCGCAGCCATTTTCGCTTCTTCCTTGTTTGAACGAAATTTTTATCAATATTCTTTAAGAATTGATAGAAATAGAGATTGTTATTCCTTGGATAGCGTGAATGTAGATAACAAATACTCAAACCATGTCTTAGATGCAATAAAATAATCATTTATTGAAATTAAATATATATTACTATTGAAATATCTCGTTCACATTAATTTTATTAAAATGTTTATAGATAGAGAAAATCTATTGGTCAATATTTCTTTATTTATCCAATGAGTGAAACCCTTACATTTTATATTTGGCTCAGTAACAAATATGGCGGCGCCCGTAGTGTCAAATGAAATTTTGTTACAGAAAATCAAATGTTTCGCCATTATATCAAGACTGTCAGTTATTATCTTGCAGGTGTGTAATTGCATTAGGTTATATACTGTAAGAATATATTTCTCATAAATGATGACACGACTGGAACACGATTCAGGACTGAACTGTTCTGGGGTAGGGATTAGGGCTACTGCAGGGGGTAGGTGGTTCCAGTGGTATAAGGTCCTAGGAAAGAATGAGAATTTATTATAGTCTGAGGTTGCTGTAAAAAACCTATAACATAAGGGATCGCCATGGTGTTATGTTCAGGAGGTAGCAAGACACTTCACCCCCCTCAAATTTTGAAGACACTTCACCCCTCAAGACACTTCACACCCCCCCCCCCCAATCAGTAAGACACTTCACCCCTCATCCATTTTTTTTCTTTAAAGAAAATAAGCCAACAACATAATGCTTTTTATATCATATGCTTATTTTAATTATGAGCTGGGACACTTTAAACAAAAATATATGAAAAGATTAGCTAAGAAATATACTTGAAATAATTGAAAATCATATGATTTGAAAATCGTGAGTGTTTAAACACTCTTCATTTTGGGTCATTTATTTACAATTTGAATGATTATTCAGGAAAAACGAAGTGCGGGAATGATCTGAAATTTTGCACAAAGATAAGTGGTCTAAACCTACATGAAATGGTACACTTATCTGGAAAAAATATTTTCAGTCCCATCATGTCAAAAAACCTTAGTGGAGTCCCTTTAATTCATGATCATGGTATTGCCCACTGTTATACAAAGCACTTCCATCCATTAAGTGTTTATTGCATGTCACCTTGTTTATTCAACATGTTGATTGGTTGTTTATTCAACAGTTATCTCATAATTGATTAGATAATTGGATTAAAAAGGTATTATTGTATGAAAATGAAATAAGTGGATAAATAAATAAATAATATAATATTGTATGTAAAATAAATAAATAAACAATATTTTATTAAATTATATTGTTTGAAAAAAAAATGAATATAAAATGAATATGAAAGAATATAAATTAACAAATGAATGAATTATTTATACACTTTTTGTAATAAATAAAAATGAACAATTTGTATTTTCCTTACTTAAAAATGTTGCTAACAAATTAAGTAAACTTACCGGTATCACATTCTATGTGTTGCCAGTTCAATAAATAAATAAATAAATTCATGTTTAGCTTTCAATTCATTAAACAAGATACTGTCAATTAAAGACACAAAGGAAGTGTGAAAGAGATTACATGTAAAATACTGTCTTAATATATATCAAAGTAAAATTCACACATAAGTTCACACACTTCAATAGAAAGATTATTCTACAATTAGTCATATCACTTTCACTTTAATTAAAATATATTAAAAATAAAATTAAAAATAAAGAATTTACTTATTAATAACTGTGATATGAGCCTTATTTTAGGGCAAATTCAACAATTTAAATCCATTGTCTTTGGTCAATTACATGATAAAATAATAATAAAATATGTTAAAACAATAAACATAGGGCCTACTCAATCACTATTGAATACATTTAACATTTTCTACATAAATAGTTGTTACACAAAATAAAAAAATTGGGGGGTGAAGTGTCTCAATCAAATTTCTTAAAATGAGGGGTGAACTGTCTGAGGGGTGAAGTGTCTACAAAAAAGGGCCTAGGGTTAAGTGTCTGGGGGGGTGAAGAGTCTGTAAACCGTTCAGGAGAGGTGTCAAATATTCTTCTATGGGTATAGCAACCAGACCATGTTCAGAATCTTATTGAAAAGGAATAACCTAGCATATATACGTCTGAGTTCCAGTTTTCTAAGCTTAAGGGAGTATAGCCAAAAGTTCTAGTCGTACGGGAGTCAAGCGTGTCTTGCCTATTGTGTTGCGGATAGCCGTACGCTATTTTTTCAATATGAAATAAAAGCAAGTCAGTAACTTGCACATCTAAAGTTACATTTTCACAAAGAATGATAATACATATTTTTTCTAAACTTCTAAATAATTTTACAAATGATATTCGATCATTTATATTATGTCACTGAAAATTTCACTGATAAGTAAAAAAAAATTACATAATTTTTAAACTAGCTTTGAAAAAGAAAATGTTTGGCTTGTTTCTTTAATTTATCTTTACTTGAACCATAATCTTTTGAAATAATTTGCTAGCTGATGCAAAACATCAGTAATATGCTGTGTCATGTATACCTAAAATAAAGGCATCCAGGGAAGGGGGCTTTCAAGAAATATGACACAGCAGTAACCCCAACTACATGCATGTGGAAGAAAAGTTATGTTGGCTTATTTTGGGGCTTTAAATAATGAGATTGTTTTTATTCTATAATGATTCTATTTTCAGATTTTGTTTAACACAGTTTTACCAGATCATGATGCAGCCGTATTTAATCCTGGGAGACATGTTCAAACAGCAAATTCTCAAACAAGTTTGGATCATATTGTTACATTTCTCCTTGGAGGTTTGAAAAGATGGGACGGGGTGTATTTCACTCATGTTGCAGAGCATGGTTACACTTATGAAAACACACTTGCATTTTTTCCACTTTTTCCGCTATTTGTCAGAACCTTTGCAAATTCAGTGTTGTTTCCATTACAGTTCTTAATGAGTTTTGAAAGTGTAATACTTATTTCATCAACACTAGTTAATACATTAATATTCATGAAAACGGCAGAAATCTTATTCAAACTAGGCAAGCTTGTAACTTGTAATGACACCGTAGCATACACAGCTTCCTTACTATTCTGTATAAATCCAGCCTCTATTTTTATGTCAGCTGTTTATTCAGAGTGCATTTTCTCATATCTAACTGTCACAGCATTATTGAAACTAGAAGAAGGCAGAAAATTCTCAGCTGCGATATACTTTGCTTTTACTTGTTTAACACGTTCAAATGGCTTGATCAATCTCGGCTATTTAGCGTACATTCTAGTCAAGAATGCTTTGCAGACTTTAGGAAGATTGTATAAGGCAGTTATGGTGAATGCGAGTATGCTAATGACAATTCCGTGGATATACTTCAGTACAACGATTGTACCTTACAGCTTGCTGATAATGATAAGTGTTCTTCCTTTCATCATTTACCAGTATTATTGTTACCAGCTATACTGTATGAAGGAGTATACTTTAGAAATACCAGACCATATTATGCAGTATGCAAGAACAGAAGGATTGAAGTTACCAAGTGACAAGTCATCTGAGTGGTGTAATGCTTCTCTCCCTTTAGCTTACAGGTAAGCCATCTGAGTGGTGTAATGCCTCTCTGCCTTTAGAACACTTATTCTTCTCAGTTTGAGAAATAGACTTTCTCCTGCTTTGTATTTGGAATAAGAGAGGGAAAGGTTTTGTTTTGGAAGTACTAAAATATGTATGGAAGTGTTTATTTGCCTGGCATAAGGTGATTTAGAAAAGTTCCTGAGACATTCAGCAAACGGTTATAAAATTGTTAAACATAAATTTTGTCATGGAGAAAAAAATAGATTTAAATTTTAAAATATTTTAACTAATTTATTTTTGTATGTATCATAATGATAATGTTCACTTTACAGAATAATCTTTATTTTTTAGGTTGTCTTTTTCAAAGAAAAAGTTAATTAAGATATTATGATCACTGCATGGTCATTGTCTTCTTTGTGCAATTTTAAAGGTATCAAACCAAAACTTGGAGTACTTGTCAGTTGATAATCATGATAAGATTTGGCTGTAAGACCAGGGGTATATTTTGAAAGCAACATTTTAAAGTTATATCCTTTCTTAACTTAGAATTTTTTCATAATTGTCTTTTAAATATAATGATGTCAGCACTATGAATGATATAAACATCATCCTGAATAGGTACATTTGTAAGATAATAGATGATATTCTAAAAGAAGTAGTTTTGAGTTATGCTCCCTTTTATAACTCACCTGTCACAAATTGACATGATGAGCTTTTGTGACTGCTTTATTGTCTAGAGTGTGTCTGTCCGTCCGTCCGTAAACTTTTACATTAAACATCATCTTTTCATTAACCGCTTAGCAAATTCCATCAAAACTTCACAGGAATTTTCCTTTAGCGGTCACCTTTAAAAATTGTTCAAACAATTTTATTCCAACTCTGGTTGCCATGGTAACCAAAAGAAAAAACTTAAAATATCTTCTTTTAAAAACTTAAAGAGCTAGAGCTTAGATGTTTGGCATGAAACATCTCCTAGTTAGTGTCTACCAAGTTTGATCAAATAAAAGCCCTTGGTTCAAAATTGGCCTCATCCTGGGGTGTCATTAATTTTTAACCAGGTTTTCCGCAGGAAAAAACTGGTTATTAGATTGAGGTATGTCGGCAAACGGGCGGGCGGGGCGGGCGGGCGTAAACAATTTCTTCTGTGCGCAACTCCTCCTACATTTCTCAACGGATTTTGACCAAACTTTCACAGAAGCTTTGTCATCAAGTGCCCTGGCGCATATTGTCGGGGTTTTGCGATTAGATAATATTTGACCTAATTATGGTCCTTTGTTTTTTTTTCCTTATATAAAATATATAGTGAACAATTTCTTCTGTGCGCAACTCCTCCTACATTTCTCAACGGATTTTGACCAAACTTTCTCAGAAGCTTTGTCATCAAGTGCCCTGACACATATTGCCAGGGTTTTGCAATTGGTATATATTTGACCTAATTATGGCCCTTTGTTTTTTTCCTTATATAGAATATATAGTGAACAATTTCTTCTGTGCGCAACTCCTCCTACATTTCTCAACGGATTTTGACCAAACTTTCTTAGAAGCTTTGTTATCAAGTGCCTGGCACATATTGTTGGGGTTTTGTGATTGGATAATATTTGACCACATTATGGCCCTTTTGTATATTTTTTCCTTATACAGAATATATAGAGAACAATTTCTTCTGTGCTCTACTCCTCCTACATTTCTCAACGGATTTTGACCAAACTTTCTTAGAAGCTTTGTTATCAAGTGCCTGGCACATATTGTCGGGTTTTGTGATTGGATAATATTTGACCGAATTATGGCCCTTTGTATATTTTTCCTTATACAGAATATATAGTGAACAATTTCTACAGTGCGCAACTTCTCCTACATTTCTCAATGGATTTTGACCAAACTTTCACAGAAGCTTTGTCATCAAGTGCCTGGCGCTCACTAAAGTCCCATGTTTCTTCCAAGACATCATTCAAGTATTTTTTAAAATTGTGAACATACTTTTCTTGATATCGCACAAAACACCACACGCCAATATTTGTTGACAAAAGAAAATGACAAGAGACGCAAAAATGCAAAAATTAAGCAAAAATAAAGTACTGTTTACCTTTCTAAAACATTTGGGGAAAAAAAGAGCGAATAGACAACATAAAATTTCTCAATCATTTTTTGTTTGAGGAATATTAAAAAAGCCATAATTCCTCCTAAAAGTTCAATTAAAAACAAATGCCCCTTCATGACAAAGCTTCTGTGAAATATTTTGCTGAAAACCTGGTTGCATCGCATTGCGATGTTCCTTGTCCTTATATGCAACTATGCATATAGTGAAAACTTAAAAACTCTTCTTTTAAAAAAAAACCACAAAGAGCTAGAGCTTAGATATTAAGCATGGAACATCTTTTAATGGTTGTCTATCAAGTTTGATCAAATAAGAGTCGAAATTGGTGCCTCCTCAGGGGGGTCATTGACTTTCCTAATATGTACACATCTTTTGGAACTGTTGTTTTCCCATAGAGCAATCAGAAATGTTTTTACAAATGTACTTTTTTAGATACAAATATGAACTTTGTGATATCTGTTTTAGATTTAGATTTTATATCTGCTTTTGTTTATAGTTCACAATATTACTTGTTTCTTTTATATTCAGGTGAGCGATGTCAGGGCCATCATGACCCTCTTGTTGAAACTATATTTTTATGAAATTGCCTGTTTAAAGTAGGTTGGTTCCAAAACTGTCAAAGCTATCAACATGAAACCTAAAACATGACATGGAACAAAGAACATTTGTTCCACAAGGTGCATTAAATGTTTCCTGAAAGCAATATTTTGTAAGAGTTATGCTCCTTTTAAGCTTAGATTGTTTATGAAAATGTGCTATTAACAGATGAGCCTTAACTCTGCGCACAGTTCTCAATGTTCTGTAAAAGTATGCTTTATTCAACAGTTACTGAAAAAAAATGAATGATAAACTATTTTCACATATAAACATGTATATAATATACATGTACATGTATATATATTTCTCTTTTATTTTAGGAAATTGGATACTGTATCTTATAAACTATAATAATAATGATTTGATTTTTCTTACATATTTTAGTTATGTACAATCGCATTACTGGGAACAGGGTTTTTTGAGATACTGGGGGCTGAAGCAGATACCAAATTTTATTCTCGCTGCGCCAGTGACCATTCTTGTCTTTTTACTGACTGTCCACTATTACAAGAACAACAGGTTTGTACTTCACAAATTTCAGATGAATGAATTTATTATGGAAATACATGTATATTCAATATATACAGTAATCTAACTGATACAACGATAACAAAGTATTAATGAAACATCATGGTGTATCCATGAGAAGAGAATGTCATTATGGTAGCCAGGTAAAATCCCAGACAACATGTTCAGGGCCATCCACATCCTTCTTTTTGTGTCGCCTTGAAAAGGCGTCACATATAGGGGTTACATTTGTCATTGGCAACATTGTTGTTGTCGGATTGACTCCAAACTTGGTATGCATAATTCTTTCAATAACTCGAATTGCTGTGTACAAGAACCGGTACTCTGCACTACATAAGTTTTGAGTTATTGCCCTTTGTTAATTTTCATACTTTATTTTTGTCCGGGCCATTTCTAATAAATTATAAAAGCCTCTAGTTCATATTTAACCTCCTATCCTAAAGTATCCTCGGTATTTACCATATACATGTATTAAATGTAGTATATACAGAATGTGTACCGTGGGTTCCGACGATGTTTTAAAGCTGCATTAATACACATGAGAAAAAAAAAATAGTTTTAAAAATTCAAAAATATGCAATGTTTTCAGATTGTAAGAAAAGTGAAAAGATTCAAGGAATAATTTATATGTTATATCCTATTGATGACTGATTTTGCTGTATTTATCACCACATTTCTACTGCTTGAGTTGACCTGTGCAGAAAGTGCTGTTTCTGCATATTTAGACCTTTCTTTGGTAGTTTACATGGATTGTAAGGCCTGTTTGCTGTGCATAGATAATTCATTTACTTTCTTTGTTCACTTCACAATATTTTACTCTAAAATGCATTTTCAAATTTTTCATGAAAGTCAGCATGCATTTGTAGACTTTCAGATTTAAGATACAGTCCAGCTTACCTTTCAAACAAATGATTTCTTACATTTAAGAGAAGGAAAGCTCAAAACTTTTTATGTCACAAATTCTCTTTTGGAGACATTTCAGGATTTTTTTTTTTTTTTTTTTTTTTTTTATTTATTTATTATGCAAGAAGATATGGATTAAAATATTATAACTGATCTATATATATTTAATACAGGTTACTGTTTTGTTTTATTCATGCTGTGTTTTTGAATAATTCTGCCAGAAACTTCAAGGCTAATTTTAGCGGTGTGAAATTTGTTTATGAAAGTGTGAAAAACATTATTTTTTGAGGTCCAGCCAAGGTTTCTGTAGTGTCTGTGAGAAATAAAAAAAATCCAGTAAATGCCCTCTCAGATTTTGTTTTGTGAAAGATATTGTACTTTATATTTGTTATAAAAAAGGACAATATTCTTTACCTCATTTTCACAGGTGTCTGAAAGGATACACAAAGGTACACTATAGGTCTTCCTCCACCAGTAAACTGGAAAGAACAGTTGTAGCCATATGACCTTTGCCTTGTTTGTGTGACATTAAACCAAAGCCAAAAATAATTGTACCCAGATATGAAAAGCAATAGACTGGGAAATGTTCTTCAACCCGTCTATGAAAGAAACACAGGTCTTTAAAGGGGAGATCATTTAGTGAGGGGAAATCCCTTTAAAATTTCTTTTCAGGGCTGACATTATTGACAGAATTAAAAAAATTTTTTTAAGGGTTTACATAGTTAAAAAGTTTAAAAAATTTTTTCTTTAAATTTTAATTTCCATTTTAATAATTTTTTAAACTTTATCAGGTCATATGTTTTGACCCCCTTGGGCTAGATGAGGGGGTTTCTGCCCAAAAAAGGAGAAAAAAAAAATGGGCCCCTATTTTAAAAAATAGAAGGGGGAAACTACTGCCATATTTTTATCATTGGGCCCCAAATCCTTTCTGTGTTTGGATTGTTTTTTATCCATGTCCAGGTAAGAATTTCTAAAAAGTGCTAAAGTAATGTAATGATTTTTGTGCCCCCTTGAAAAAGGGTTACTTTTGTTGGTGGCGACGTTGTTGGCGTCCCCTTAGGTTTAGGTTTGTCTGGAGCATAACTCAGTCACTTTATGTGGGATTGACTCCAAACTTGGTATGCATGCTTCTTTCGATAACCCAAAGTGCAGTGCATAAGAATCCTTACTCTGCACTTCTTAAATTTTGAGTTATTGCCCTTCGTTAATTTTCATACTTTATCTTTGTCAGGGCCATTTCTTATTAACTATAAAAGCTATGAACTTGAAACTTCACAGAATGATAGATCTCGTTAAGAATCAGTGCAGTGAACAAGAAAAGTTACTCTGCCCTTCTTATTAGCTCAACAGAGCCGAAGGCTCAGGGTGAGCTATTAGTATCAAAAGGGGGATGCTCCGGCGTCCATCATTCGTCGACATGCGTCAATAATCGTCTTCTTCTCTGAAACTACTAAGCAGATTTACTTCAAATTTAGTCTGTAGCATCCTTGTGACAGTCACACTTAAATTTGCTCATGTCATTCTAATTGGCCCCTTTTAGGGGTCAGCAGAGCTAAAAATAGAAAAACCTTTAAACATCTTCTTCTACAAAACTAATGGATGGATGATCACCCAACTTTGTCTGTAGCAATTTTGTGTAGTCTTTTATCAAGTTTGCTCATATTAATTTGATTGGCCCCTTTTAGGGGCCACTAAAGCTAAAAATAGAAAAAAACCTTCAAACATCTTTTCCTATTGAAATAAATGATAGATGATTACCAAACTTTGTCTGTAGCATTCTTGGGTAGTCTTTTATCAAGTTTGCTAATATTATTTTGATTGCTCCCATTTAGGGGTGGCTAAAGCTAAAAATAGAAAAACCTTTAAACATCTTCTACTTCAGAACCAATTGATGGATAATCACCAAATTTTGTCTGTAGCATTCTTTGTAACTCTTTTATCAAGTTTGCTTATATTAATTTGATTAGCCCCTTTTAGGGGCCACTAAAGCTTAAAATAGAGAAAAAACCTTCAAACATCTTTACCTATTGAAATAATTGATAGATGATTACCAAACTTTGTCTGTAGCATTCTTGGGTAGTCTTTTATCAAGTTTGCTCATATTAATTTGATTAGCCCGTTTAAGTTAAAGCTTAAATGCCCCAGGTCATGGCATTTCTTCAAATTATTGTTTAAACATGTTCTATGCCCAAATTTAATATTAGAATATATTGACATTCCAACCATGAAAAGCAGTTGTTTCTGGTGAGTGACTCAGGGCCATCATGGCCCTCTTGTTGTCCCCCATTTTTTCGAAGAAAAAAAGGGGATATAGAAATAGGCTCCGTCCGTCTTTCCGTCCGTCTGTCCGTCCGCACTACCGAATAAGGATAGGGGGCCATCTAACTGTAAACAGAACAAAAGAGAAGAATAGAGTTCATTCGGTAACAATAGAGTAAGGGGCCATCGGCCCTCTATTAAACAATAGAAAATAACAAAAGAAATGGCCCCTTATTCCATTTCGGCCGGACGTCCGTCTGTCTCTCCGTCACACTTTCGTGTCCGGTCCATAACTTTGTCATTTATGGAAGGAATCTGAAATAACTTGGCACAAATGTTTGTTATAATAAGACGATGTGTCATGCGCAATAACCAGACCCCTACCTCCAGGGTTAAGGTCGCACTTGCTCATTCAAGGTCAACATTGTCTATTTGAGGGTATATCTCGTGTCCGGTCTATAACTTTCTTATCTTTGAAGGGATTTTGTAAATACTTGCCACAATTGTTCACAATATTGAGATGATGTGTCATGCGCAACAATCGGTCACCAACCTCCAAGGTCAAGGTCACACTTGGAGTTCAAAGATTACCATAGTCTGTTATAGGGTATGTTTTGTGTGCGGTCCATAACTTTTTCTTATATCAAAGTATATTGAAAATACTTGGCACAAATAGTCACTATAATAAGACGATGTGTCATGCGCAACACCAGCATCCCTACCTCCAAGGTCAAGGTCACATTTTGAGGTCAAAAGTTAAAATAGTCTTTTAATTTGGGGTATATATTGTGTCCAATGTAGAACTTCTTCATAGTTCAAGGGATTTTGAAATAGCTTGGCACAAATAATCACAATAATAAGATGATATGTCAAGTACAACACCTGCACCCCTACCTCCAAGGTCAAGGTGACACTTAGAGGTCAAAATAAGAGAGTCTATTATATGGTTTATTTTGTGTCCCGTCCATAACTTCTTCATAGATCAAGGGATTTTGAAAATACTTGGCACAAATAGTCACAATGATAAGATGATATGTCATGCGTAACACCAGTGTTCCTACCTCCAAGGTCAAGGTCACACTTAGAGGTCAAAGCTTAACATGATAGATTTTTAAATTCAGTGTTTCATTTTATTTTTCTAATAAATTTATTGTTGCATTTGCAGATCTAGCATTGATTTTATGCTTCATATAAAACTTCCCTGAGGCGGGGGACGTTGGTAACTCTGTTACAAATTCTTGTTTTTTTTTAGTTATTGCCCTTTGTTAATTTTCATTCTTTGTTTTTGTTGTGGGCCATTTCTCATAAACTAGAAAAGCTATGGACTTGAAACTTCATGGGATGATAGATCTCATTCAGATAAACTGCAGTGTTCAAAAACCGGTACTCTGTTTCTTAGCTCCAGCAGGTGAGGTGGTCTTGACCATGTTGCTGCCATAATTTTTTAACACAGGTGGTTAGCCGAAATCATCTTTCCTGATTCAGTGCCATATGACCTAAATTATGTTGGTGTGCCATAAAACCAAACAATCTAACACTATAAACAAACAAATATCCTTGTAAGATACCGGTATAATAAACTTGTTTATTTTCAGGTTTTAACAAGACTCCTCTTCTCATCCACTCCTGTGCTATACTGGTATGCTGCGTACCTTGTCCTCGGAAATATACCAAGACAAAAACAGTACAATAAATACGACATCACACATTGGTCCATAGTGCCAGTAGAGAAACCAGATTACCTCAGTAGAAACTGGAAAAATCTAGTGACAAATTGCATTGAAAATTTTACTTGCCAACAATTTGGCGCCAAATGTGTGATTGTGTATTTCTTAAGTTATTTTGTAATAGGGATAGCATTGTTTTCAAACTTTTTACCATGGACATGATCGTATTAGAACTGTTTATACAAGCTGGTTATCTATCTCATTTTTTTACAATGTTTTTTTTTTTGACCATTTAGCTGTGAGGTTGAATTAATGTTGTCTGGAATTCGTCGTCAAATTAGGGGTATAAAACTTTTTCTGTTGGTCGAAGCTTTAAGGTGCACTACCTGTATTTCATGGTTTAATACATGTACCATAAATCAGTGCAACACTAACTAGTTGTAGCTTTATCCCCGAATTAACTGGGAATTTTCCGATATGTCATCTAATAACAAATCAATCTACTGCTTTTTATTGGCTTGATGATATCATATGATAAAAATAATCTAACATTTTATATTCCCTGTTATTTTATATTTTCACTTTTATTTTGTCATTCATTTTTTTTCTATAAATACAGGATTTATTGTCAAGGAAGGGTACGAAAATATTTGTTTTACAAGTACATGTAGCTATACTGTAGCTGCAAGTGAAGTATTATCATTTCATATCAAAATAAGGAAATAAATACTATATTTTAGAAAAATGAATCAGTTTATTATATTGTTTTCCCTTTTAGACCATACAATCCTGAAATTTTGTGTATTATCTGAATTTAAAAGTAAGAAGTCCAGCAAAACACCAGTGAAAATATGGAATGTTTCACTGGTGAAAAATAAATTTTTACAGTCAAATTACCTGAAGTGAAAAAAATGCATTTTATTTCAATATTTCTCAATATTTCATAATTTAGAAAAACTCTTTATGTGAGTTAGATTATAATGTGAAGTTTTCCTAGCTATGAATAATCATGTTGTCATGTGAAATGAGTTGCAATGTGAAGAAGGTTATCATGTGAAGTAGGTTTCAATGTGAACAAGGTTATCATGTGAAGTAGGTTGCAAATTTGCAATGTGAAGAAGGTAATCATGCGAAGTACTGGTTGCAATGGTAACAAGGTTATTATGTGAAGTAGGTTGCAATGTGAACAAGGAAAACATGTGAAGTAGGAAGTAGGTTGTAATGTGAATAAAGTTATCATGTAAAGTGGGTTGCAATCTTGGTAATTTGAATAAGGTCATCATGTGTAGGAGGTGTCATGTGAATAAAGAATCATGTGAAGTAGGTCGCAAGGTTATCATGTGTAGTTGGTTGCAATGTGAGCAAGGTAATCATCTAAAGTTGGTCGCAAAGATTGTGAATTTAATTGTAATTTGAATTAGGTAATCAAATGAAGTGAGCCGTAATTTGAATAAAGTTGTCTTGTGAAGTGGATGTAACTAAAGATGACCAGATGCCAATCCATGTATAAATGGATAGTATACAGGTAAAATAACTTAAAATTTTGCCATAACTTAGTTCAATTTCATATTTTACTATGTAAAAGGGATCATTAATCCATGTGACCCATGGTATAATGAATATTTCTGTTAATATCATCCAGAATGTTTCCTTAGCATAGAAGTTGCTGCCATTGACGTCTGAATCTTAAAGAATGGTCATATTTTTTTATTTCTCAATGGATTTACATTGTATATGTACGTAGATACAATAGCCCTTTGCACCAGACCTTCAAATTGACCAGCTGAAGTTGACCTTCTCTCAAGGTCAAGTATTTGAATTTGCTTGATTTTTGCTATGTGATTGGGAGGGGGATATTGTTATGGCATTGTCTGTTCAGGTCAGAATTTCGTTTCCTCTCTAGTTCTCTGTAACTACTCGCTAGAATTCAATGAAACTTTATGGAAACCATCAAGTCCAAGATGAAATGCACTAAATGTTGCCTTGTTCTGGGCAGAAACTTCAAGAAGGAGATATGTCCCTAATTAATAAGTTATGCAGTATGCATATAGAGCAATAATCGTTTCAGATTACTTGAGACTCTGCAACTACTGGCTAGAATTCAACGTAACTTTATAGGAACCTTTAATACATATATACATGTAGATAAATTTCATTTGGAGATAGAATAATGTCGGTTTTACAGAACTAATAATTACTTATCTAAAGTGTATACTTTAATCTTTAAGGTCAAATGTTTGAATTTTGATTTGGTTGTTGGCTATAATTGTCTATAACTTTGTTATTTGTCAAGGCCAAAGGTCAAGGTCACTATTACCTTAAAACTGAAAACAGTTTCCGTAGCATAACTTAAGGTCCATTTGGCCCACAGTGTTTAAACTTCATAGAACGATTGTCCATATTGAGTAGAAGACCCTTATTGATTTTTGGGTCACAAGGTCAAAGGTCAAGGTCACTATTACTTTAAAACTGAAAACAGTTTCTGGAGCATACTTAAGTTTCATTTGGCCCACAATATTCAAACTTCAAAGGATGATTGTCCAAATTGGGAAGAAGACCCCTATTGATTTTGGGATCACAATGTCAAAGGTCAAGGTCACTATTACTTTAAAACTGAAAACAATTCCCGGAGCATAACTTAAGTTCCATTTGGCCCACAATATTCAAACTTCATAGGATTTTTGTCTATATTAGGTAGAAGACCCCTATTGATTTTGGGGTCAAAGGTCAAGGCCACTATACCTTAAAACTGAAAACAGTTTCCACTCAATGTATTAATCAACCTTCGGCTGTAAAATTTTATAGGATGAACAGCCAAGTCCAATACTTGACCCCTATTAATTTTAGGGTCATAAGGTTTAAGGTCAGGGTCACAATGATCTTTACACTGAAAATTGTGGTTTCTGGAGACTAATTCAAGTTCCATTTGGCTAACAGTGTCCAAAATTCATAGGATGAATAAAAGATCCATATCTATATTGGGGTCACGAGGTCAAAATCAAATGATCTTAATAGTGTTAACAGTTTTACAACTGTCAAGCTTCATAGGATGATCACTTATATTGAGTTCATTAACTGAATGCCTTAAAAAATTTGCTTATATTATGTTTTACCCCTTTCGTCTTTCCGTCCATCCGTTGTAGCATTTTTACTTTCAAGGTGGTGCTTTGGAAACAGCAACTGTTTATATATGAAGGTTCTTCAACTATAAAGGAGGATTGCTTTTTGAAGGAGGTATTACTTTATTTAATTCCTATGTCTTACAAATGCTTCATCCTTACTAAAAAAAACACTTTTGGGCATATGTGCTCTTGTTGGTAATTTTCTTGCATTGTAATTTCCGATTGCAATTTGTAAATTACTTTATTTGTTCACCTCACAATATTTTACTTTCAAGTTTATTTCCAAAATTTTCATTAAAATGGATCTGAGGGCGTACTGCTTTAAGTAGATCAAAATTATTTGGACCTTCACTTTAAGCTAATATTTGCTATATATAAATTTGTAAATAATGACTGAGGTTTCTTCATAGTTATCATCACAACAAACCTTGGGACAAGACATACATTTGTAAAAGAATTATTTTTTGAACTTGTCTTTATATTTAGCCATGACATTTTATGGCCAATTAGTTAAATTTTGTCAATTGTGATTGGCCATATCTTTCTTATTGATAAATTGATTTAGACAAAATGATTTTGACTGTCAAATGAGTTTAGCTCAGATTGTCCAACTTTCTTTACTTACAGATTTTATTAATTTTATACTTGGACCACAGAACCCTTATGAAAAAAAACCTAAATACAAAATAGTTCAAATTTGACCTTGACCTGATCTGACATGAACTGACCTTGGCAATCAATGTCAAATAGTTTTAATGTTTGTCATAACTTTGTTGTTTATTTACAGATTTACTTTATATTTTGACAAAAGAACGCATGATATGACAAATCGAACATGTCAAATTATTCTTATATTTCCCTAGACTTGACATGTTATTGACTTTGACTGTCAATGTCAGATTTGCTTAAATTATTTAAGCTTTTTATTAAATGACAGATTTTATCAATACTTGGCCTAAAAAATTTCAAATTTCAGTCAAATTAATTCAAGAGAGTGGGAAAAATATATTCAAAAGACTATATCCCGAGACCACAAATATGTTCTTTTAACCAAAGTACAACTGGTTGGAGTACTACTTTATGTGTTCATACGCCCACATCTAGCACTATTTATAAGGTAAGTTATAACTGTTATTAGATTTTCTGGAGTGTTATATGGCTCTAATACTGGATTTTGAACTAACTTGGCACAACTGTCTACCACATCAAAAAGGTGTGTGACATGTGTCACATCCAAGACCCATGTTCCTCAGGTGGTAAGTTTGCTATAAATAGCACTTCATTTCACAAGAATAATATAAAGCAACAAGTTACTTTAATTCTCTCTCTTTTTCATAATACCTTTCTGCAATGTTTAAGAACCCTTTTTGGGGGCATTGGTCACTTTTGCGTGACAGCTCTTGTTTTTGAAAAATTGGCTGATACGTTTTTAGTAAAAAATAGATTGTCTTCATACTAATATGGGCACAACAATCCTTAGGACAAAACTTGAAAGTAGATAATAATATTATAATAATGATAATAATAGTAAACACTTTATTTAATGAAGGTAACATATTAAGATATACATATCTTATATGTACAATATGGCCTTCAAAAACCATTTAGAATAACTTGACCTTGACCTTAATTTGACCTTAACACTAAAGGTCAAATTAGTGAATTTTTCTTCAATGTGCCGTATCTTTTTTTTTTTCATTATACTTGGGCAAAAGAACATTTTTGATCAATGTGACTTAATTGTTAAGTAATTCATATATCACCTTGGCCTTTATATAACATTGACTGTCAAGGTAAAAGTTTGAATTAAAATATAATTTTATCTATTCAACATGATGGTCCTCTTGTATTTTTTTTGCACATTCAACAGTTGACCATTCCATAATTGGACTGGAGCCCAGTCTTTTAGAATTTTAGATCATGATTTACTGCAGAATGACACGACTTTGTTATAGTAATAGTAAACACTTTATTTCATGAAGGTAACATGTTAAGATATACATATCTTATATGTACAATATGGCCTTCAAAAACTAAACAATGTGACTTAATTGTTAACTTTGCGAGTCGTCAATATTTACATTCACATTCATCAGCTTTACACTTCAGGACTTATTTAAGATTTTCTTGCTTTGTTGCAAAACATTTTTATTTACATTCTCCTACAAATGGAGTGACAATGTTTTCTTATCGCCGTATACAAACAGAGACATAGATAACAGAGATAAGCAGCCAGTGATTTTCCTGCTTATAGAACAGACTCCGATAAAAGGCCTCTTCCAAACTGACATTTTCTTTAAAATCATGCAGTTTTCCCAAAAATCTGAACTTAAACCTGCTTTTTTACTTCCCAAATTAGCAATTTTAGCGATTATTTTTCCCAAAATCAAGTGGCTAAGGCCTCTTTCCAATTAATTGAGAAAAAATCACTGGCAGCTTCCTAACCAGTTAAAGTATCACGCGTTCCTGATAAACTTAAAAAGTGTAGCAAGTAAAACTTTACTTAACCAGATATCAAAATCAGGAAAATAATACATTTTCTGAAAGCTTATGCATTTGTGTATGGCTGCAGATAAAAAAAATACAGTTCCCATTTAAATAAATGATACATCAGTTTTTAAAGAGAACTACCTATTATTTTTTGTTACAAAACTATTCATTTGACGAAAAAACTGGCTCAGTGGGTATGTTCTGCTATGTTTTTCTTGGTGAAAGGCATGGAAAGTTACCAATATTTTAACATGCAGCAATAGATAAAAGATTTACCTTTCAAATGGTATATAATATTAAAGGATCAAATGTACCACCATTAAGTTTTATTTGCTACAAAATGCCTAATTTTTCAGGCATGAGTGATATTTCAATGGAGTATATAGGAGCTGCTTATCTCTGTTATATCTATGTCTCTGATACAAATAATTGACTGCAACTGTCTGTTAAGTTCACCGAGATTTGATATTGTGGAACCAGGCTCAAATTAAACCATGCATAAACACGTTTTATTAATAAGTAGCAAAGGTTAACCTAAAGCATGGAACAAAGCTCATTGGTGTTGTGTGGATTGTAATAAAACAATCTATTCGTTTGTTTACTTAAGAAACTAGGAAATTATTTTGTTTTGAAGAAATTGAAACGTATGTATTTTAAAGTTTTGTACTGTGTATATATAAATGAGATACATGGGGTCAAATTCCTGGCACAATGCGACATTAACAAGGGGACCCGCCATGTCACAGTATAAAACGAGTACTACTAATATGAGGTAATGAAATTTTCGTGTAGTTATGCTTCCCCTTTTATTTCAACGGCTGTGCAGATCTAAACAGACATCATCTACGTAGCAAGTTTTTTTGCAGTGCACAGCCAACTATACCATTGCAGCCATTTTAAGCATGCGGAAAACCTCAGTTATTCTTATTAACCTGAGACAATGGTGGCTGCTGACTGCATTGACAGGGTCATGTTATATAAAGGGTACATTAAATTTACAAAAACAAGACTATATTATACAGGGGTCATACATTTTAATAAGGAAAAGATTATTCATCTATATACATAATACATATATAAAAAACAAGACTTTTAATCAATTACTATTTTCAACAATAGAAGACTATATGTGACAGCTCTACAACTGTTTTGAATACTGTCTAGAAAGCTTGGAAAAGCTTCATGTTATAAACCAATATTTATATTCATGAGCAATTCTGGTCCTCTCCACTCAGATTTAAAGTCAGATATTGGTTGAAGCTGGAGGTATTCTTTTAATTTAACATGTTCAATTGTATTTCATAAATAAAATGTGATAAAAAAGAATGATGTCAGGCTTATATTTTGACATTTGTATCACTTTGATACATACATATGATCATTGAACCCTAAAGTCTTTATACTTTCTCCTTTTTTTGATCTCATTTTATTGGCTTGCCAATAAGCCAGAAAGGAGCTTACATATATGTATAATTGCTACATTGTTTCTTGCCTTTTGTTGAAGAGAAAGCAGGTAGCAATTTAATGCTTGTTGAGGTCTGTTTTCTTGTTCCATACATTGTCCTAAAATGTTGAGAGCTGTTTCTCTATGTCCAAGATTTCTATCTGTAACTATGGTTCTTATAAGTTTACTAAGTGCTTGTTGTTGATCTTGATGCTTTTGTAGATGACTGTAGATCTTATATTGTAGGAAGTACAGGAAAGGTAGAGAATCAACTACAGCCCAGTCCATCCAACAGTCCTTTCTCTGATGTCTGTGTATCATGTCATCTTGTGTAGATCTGAACATTTCATATTGTAGTTCATGAGGAGTGCAGTTCATCTCTTTCGGTATAAATCTGACACAGAAAGCTGTAATATGTTTGATACAGTCCTCACTTTGCTCACTACATACCCTCTTGAATTCTGCTGTTACTGCTGGATCAGGCGTCTTCAAGCATCTACAAATAGGTAATGTAGAATAAGAGTCAAATTGTTGTTCAGTGTGTCTCAGAATTAGTTCAGCTTTCTCCATATCTCCTGTACTGTAGAACACTGAAGCGAATTTAAGTCTGCTAGATGAGATATCTGAGTTTAAACCAGCTGATAGCCAAACCAATGATTCAGGTGACACTTGATTATTTTCTACAATGCTTGATGACGCTAGGATAGATCCATATGTGGTAAAAAGAAAAGGTGCTAGAAACTTGACTGCAACCTGTTCTAGTTTATTACCATTATCACTGAAGTTCTTCAATTTAATTATCTGTTGCTTCATTGATCTTATGTTTTCATTGTGTAAATGTTGTAAAACTTGCTTATGGTCTACACTTATGTCGTTTGCAATGTTTATACATTCCTCGGTCAGAACATGTTCATATATTTTAAGAGAAGACGGAAAATAGTAAACGCCATGTGGTACCCTGTTCAGTTTAACTTGAAGTCTATGGCCAAGACGATCGATATCAATACTAAGTAACTGATGACTAACATTCTGTATAAGTTCAAAAATATTTTTTGAAAGTTCATGTTTTGTCTCAGCTGTAAATTGCCCTGCCATCAAATTGTTTTCCGGTATAATGAAATGTGAACAACAGTCATTCTGTACACAACTGTATAATTTCAATAAGCAGTAAGTTAAACATGTAAATAAATTGTTATCTTTCCATTTACTTGATTCTGTGTTTCCTATACAATGTAATAGAACTGTTTTACACATGAAACTTGATACATGTATGTTCATTTTATCTTCAACTTTCGGATTAAGGAAGGACTTAAGAATCATTTTCAACAAAACATAGCATCTTATTTGTGTTATATTTAGGTTAATCATTAGGCATCTTTCTGCCAATGATGTTGATATTCTCCATTCCAGCTCAGGATGTACACTGACCCTACTCCCAGTTGCAACAACAAAACACCCAGAACCAGCTGCATATGTTCTCATCTCTTGTGTTGGCCATCTGCCAATATCCTGTCTGTCTAACCAACCTGATGCTGCTTGAGGCCATGATTTATATGGATATGCATATACAAAGTCTGTATCACAGAATCCAGGTTGTCCTTGTTCGGCAATAGATGGTCCATGCTGCTGACCAGCAACCTCAAGCAAATCATTTATAATTGTGTTTTTAAGCAATATTCTTCCACTTCTATCAGTTATATGGTGTTCATCAGGAATGACAGTAAGAGGAAGAGGTTCATTATCTCTGAACTTTTGTAAGAAACAATAACCAGGTGTAGTGTTCTCATCCTGTATCATGAGGTAGTTTAACTTGCCATGTTCCCACTCTGACCAGTCTTGTATTATATTGTAATCATGATCACAGTATAGTTCATCAAAGTCTGAATGAAGTCCTATAGTAGTTGTACCTTCACTCTGACTCCCTAAATGATATATAGAGGATATTTGTTTGTTTGTGTGTAAGATGAAATTTTATTTCATCGAGTGGGCTTTAAAAACAGTATTCTCACGAGTGGCGAAGCCACGAGTGAGAATACTGTTTTTAAAGTTCACGAGATGAAATAAAATTACATCTTACACAACAAACAGACAAATTTTCTTTTTATTTTATGCTTAAAAACAAGTTAAAACGAAATTTCCATAATTTTAACGTTAATATTAAAACTGTTTCCCCCATTGAGAGCCCCATTTATTCGGAATTTCTCATTAAAAAAAAAGAAGTCTTGAGCTGAAAAATAAGTCCGCCAATCAACATTAAATGACGGTGATATTTATTAATTTTATTTAAAAAATATGAATGATCGCTTGTTTTGATAATAAAAACAAACAATTCTTGTAGGAGAAAAAGTCCAACCATCCATCCATATTTCTGTTACTTAGTGCGAATTTATATTAGACCTGGCTTTGTAAATTGTAAGCGGCAGCCATTTTTTAAAGTTGTGTATTTCATGGATGGAAAATAATTGTGTAAGATTCAGAGGGATATAATTTGGATTTGTTAGTCATACACATTTTTAAAAGAAAGAAAACTTATTTGAGGATTGTAACAGACAAAAAATAAGTGTTGACAGATGTGAAAACATTCAGAAAAGGAGCTAGGAAAATGGAAAACTTGGAAACCTGCTCAAGAACGCTGGGTTGATTTAACTTATTCTTCGAGTTATGGCTGTCAATGCTTTCAATTTTTCATAAAGCATACGGCAGTTATTGCTCGTAGGATACTTTAATATGCCCAAATGTCATCAAGAGCAGTTTTGCATGGGGAAGGAATGTATTTTTGAGACTGTCAAAATGAAACAAAAAAACAAAATTTGGTGATTGGAATTTCATGAATTTGAATGAATAGAAGTAAGTTTTCTTCTTTTTATTACTTTTGACATTTAAGTTATTTATCAATTTCAGTTTTGCTTTTTCTTTAAACAGCCTGACATTGTCAGAATTGTCAGCAAAAATAAAATTGAGGTACCACATGGGGAAAATCTTAAAAAAGTAGTTTCGTCATTGAAAAGAGTGAAATTATATTTTGATAATTTTCACTGTGAAATTACCAAATATAATTTACACGGATAAATCAGTAATCCACTGAAAAGCATAAAATAAATAGTTATATTTGTATCAGTTAACCTGTTCCTGATATTACTCATAGTCTCTGACAGCATGCATTTTCTTCTCCTCCTCATCACTATTCTTTCGTTGACACCAATTTCATGTAAAACCTCTGATAACTTCAATGATAGGTTTTCTCTGTATTCAGGTTCTTGAAACATTCTGTAAAATATTAGTGAAAGAAAAATTTGTTTCAGTCATTTACTAAATTAATTTTATCACATACTTCTACTTGATTCTTATTTGTCCTTAAAGTCCTAGAACAGAATAGAACAGGAGAGCCAATCTGCTGGAAATTATGAAACATAAGATAAATAAGCTTGGATAGTTATCACATGATCAAGAATATTGCATATTTGTAATATGTTTCTTCTTTGTTATGTATATTTGAATAATTGTTTTTAGAATTTTGATGTCAGATAAACATTAAAATTAAACACTCATTCAAATATTCAATGTAACACTTTCTTACATTATTCATTCAATATAGATGTAAAATTGTGTACATAATACCAAGTTTTAAACTTTGAATGTTGATTTAATAGTATTTCTGTAAAATTCAAAAGAAAATAGTTCTTTTCTTTTGTCAGATAGGTGGAAATTTTGCAACTTTTACTTCCTCTTTTTGTTTTGAATGTTAATGTAAAGGGAAATAACTCACTTTTTATTATAATGTCCCTTTTAGATTTATATAACACCATGTTGTATCATAGTTTGGAAACCTTTCTGTTGAAAATGTGTCACGGTTAAATCGTATACAATGTACATATACATGCACAGTGCGTTAACTGGAGTGCTGGTATTAGTTACCCGCACTCCAGAGCATGCCCAACGATTGGATCATTTTTGCTGGGATTTACATATATTATTACGGCAGAGAAAGGGAAAGCGACAGAAATATCATATTCAGATGTTCGTTCATTAGTTCATTTTTGCCGGGGTTTCATATTTTGACAACAGGGAACGTGTTTTTATGTTTGACTATGATACAAAAGAGAAAGAACACCAAAACACTCGGCAATCTGATTAATACTCGGGGGCTACGCCCCCTCGTACAAATCAGATAGCCTCGTGTTTCGGTGCTCTTTCTATTACTTATATAATACTAAGACATGATAAAAAAAACTTAATTATGTATATTTCTTTTAAAGTGAATTACAGAATTCATTCAAACAATTATGTTACTTTTTAGATTGATAAAAGGAAGAATTATTACAATTGAAAGACACATAAATATTCTATGAAACACTTTTTTTAAATCACTCATTCTATATAAATGAGAACTTATGTATTCAGAATAAAGTTTTAAACTTACTTTTAATGTTAGAATAAACAATATTTCATAAAAGTAATCAAGATAAAATATTTCTTTTCGTTTGACCAGGTAGGTGGAAATTTTGCCAATTTAACTTCCTCTTTTGGTTTTGAATAAATGTGAAGGGAAGTAACTCACTTCCTCTTCCTAACAATTGATATGAGAGTAAATTGAAGAACCCCCCTTATAACAATTTGCAGATCTACAAATATTACAGATAAAAATCATCACTTTTTGAACCCCTCAAAACGTGCGAAAAATAAACTTTGTGCAAGATGTAGTTATTTTGTTTCCATAATTTCGCCATCAATTCATAAAGAAAATGTAACAATTTATAATATCTCTGATGAATATTTTAAGTGATTATTAGAATTAGATTTTACCAGAATGAATTATTATACTGCTATTTTAAGTAGAGTCTTAAATGATCTTGGCATGCGTGATTCACTCTGAAGTATTTGAACATACCTCTATCATACAGGTTTGTTTGAATTATTCTTTTCCAAAAACAATTCAAACAATAATGTTGAAAACAATTATTAATAGACATTAGGCTTTATATACTTTAACATCTTTAAAAACTTCATGAAACAGAAATATATTCTGGATTCAAATAATATCTCTTAAAGAGATCTCTTAACTTGACAGCTTATCACATTTCCTTGCTATCATATGATAAGTTAATATTTCAGATAAATTTCTAAAAGAGTCCCTCCCCTAGTTGAAAAATCTTTTTTTTTTTATTTCTGAATTAGACTCAAACAAGTTTGCATTTGAGTGTAATATTGTTAATGCCCTGCATTACAGCACTTGTTACTGATACATTGATACTGATTTTTAGCTCACCTCAGCTTGCTCAGGGTGAGCTTTTAGGATCGTTGAATGTCCGCCTTCCGTCGTCCGTCGTCCGTCCACACTTGTTCGTTAACACTCTAGCGGTCACATTTTTAGCTCGACTATACGAAGTATATGCACGGTGTCAAGGGTATACGCATCATTTTTCCGCGTACCGCCGATAATTTATCATCCTGCGCGCAACACCGTATCATTCTTACGTAATCTTCTGAAAAGTGCAAGAGGTAAATTCAAAAATGCGAAGATTTCTTACTAAAATTGATTTTATTTAAAGAGTTTGCATACATCACGGAAGTTTTGAATGATTCATCTATGTGTGCAAAACATTTTGCAACAACATTTGTCAATTATAACCTGAAACTAATGAAAACACTTTTATACATGTGAAACAATTGTGTTCTTGATGCGAACATTTTTCATCCCTTTCCGAAAGTAAAGCTGTCGGAAGAAGTATCATATATCAAATGATCATAAAAAGCATTGGCTCGAGCTGATAACATACCACTTTTACACAAATAATGCAAAATAATGTTGTAAAATCAAGGAAACTTTGATAAACATGGTACCGCATCATGCAGAAACATGGCACCGCTTCTTTTTGCGCGGTAACACTGCATACATGTACTTTAAAATGTGTCTAACCGTTTTGTTTTTTGTTGTTTTTTTTTGGTGGGGGGGGGGTTGTTGTTGTTTGGTTTTTTTTGTTTGTTTTTTTTTTGGGGGGGGGGGGGCTTTTGTTATTTTTTATTGTAGGATTGACAAGAAGAGGTAGATGTTGGTTATCGGTTAGGGTAAGCGGGGCAGTGGATTACCTGGGCCTGGAAGCAATCTGGACATCTATACTTCTATAGTTTTTTCAAAGATAATTTCTTGTTAAAATTCTATGCTTTCGTAGCAGTTGCATTTTATGTCTGTTGTGAAGTTGAACTTTTCTTTGGACTAGGGAATTGCATAATATTTGCAGATATCATTGAAATTTAACTCTCAAATTTTTGTTAATACAACACACAAGCAAGTCAAAGCTCATATTTCTAAAATAGTATTTCTTTTTTACATTTGAATTTTAGTTATTTAAACTAATTGACTGGGCACGTAACTTACGCATGTTACTGAATTTAAGAAAGGTGGCAACTAAATATGGTACATTGCGCGTTGCGTTGTCGATAGCGACGACGCAACCTATATCGTTATCGCCTTTTTGTCTTGTCGCTAGCGACAATACGACAAAGCACCAAGCGGTGCGTTGTCGTGCTGTCGTCTTGCCGTCCTGTCTCTAGCGCGGCACGCCAAACGGCGCATTGTCGTGCGGCGTGTTGTCGCGATGTCACATTGTCGCTCGGTTCAAATTGAACTTGGCTTATAGGGCAGTGACAGGGCGACATCGCGCCACACGACAACGCACAGTTTGGCGTGCCTAGCTAGAGACAGGACCTTTTGCTCTTGTCTTGTCGTCCTGTCTCTAGCGAAGCGCTAGCCAAACGGCGCGTTGTCGGATGTTCGTCTTGTCCTGTCGCTAACGATGTACGCCAAACGGCGCGTTGTCATGCAGCGTGTCATGCGGCGTGTTGTCGCGATGTCACCCTGTCCCTTGGCTTATATTAAGCCAATCCTTCGATTTGAACCGAGCGACAATATGACATCGCGACAACACGCCGCACGACAACGCGCCGTTTGGCGTATATCGTTAGCGACAAGACAAGAAGAAAATCCGACAACGCGCCGTTTGGCTAGCACCAACACGACGCACAAAAGTGTTCCAAATCAGCCACAATAGTAAGAAGACACTTTTAATTTTTTTTTACTTTCCACCTGGATTTAGTGCAGTTCAAATATACGGTGTCCTTCTGGAGACAATTAAAGGATTGCTATTGGCATGTCCGCCTTTCTGTATTTTTATAGATGAAAGTAGCAAGATTTTATATTCTCACAAAATACTTTTCGCGCCATTTACATGATAATTGACAAATATCAAATTGCACGGATAGAGTAGGAAGCTTGATTAAAAATAAAAAAAAAAACTCTCTCCGTAAGCACCATCTCAAAGAGTATGTATAAAATGGTAACAATGATATATGCATATTTGTGTTAAATATACATAACATTTTCACTATAAACTTGCTTCTTTACATACATAATAAAGTCAGCAATTTGCACTCAGGTTAATAATAAATTAAAGACTCAGATTCTTTCGAATGTGACCGTGGTCGCCAGACACACAAAGAACCAGGTTTGCTTCTATAACTGACTAGTATTTATGTGTTTTCCTCCGGTTTGTAAATAATTAATATACATCTACATGCTTCGCCCAGATGGGCAACAATAAATAAATACAAATAAGATTATTCATCATTAGGTTAATCATCATTATGCGGTGCAAGTCTAGCACAAATGTATACGGTGCCACAATTTTCGGTGCGGACCCATGATACGGTACCAAGAACTCGGTCAGTTGTCACGCTTTTATGACTTTTTTAAGAAATTAAACAGCTTAAATTTGTGTGCAATATTTTTTGTATACATATCTTTGATGCTTACAGTTATATCAAATAGATATTTTGATTGACAACATAATTTTCTCCTTTTAAAAGTTTTCAAAATGATCATTCCCCCAAGCCAGCTCTAGCTGTTTTCATTAAAACAAAGAAATCATACAAGTCTTTGATAAAAACTAGGTAAAGACATAAGCTTCAATGATCATAACATTCCATAGACACACTTTTATGAATACACTTACTTCAAAGGTGTGTCTTTCAGGTCGTTTTCCATCATGCATGTTGTGTTTAAGTGTTTGTTTTGTCTAAAATGTTACGGTGCTGCGCACAGGATGATAAATTATCGACGGTACGCGGAAAAATGATGCGTATACCCTTGACACCGTGATATGGAGAGCTGTCCTACTACTCGCCCCGGCGTCGGCGTCCGCGTCCATATTTCAGATGCAGTAAAATATTTTTCACTATAACTTTGTCATTTCTTAAGGTATCAACTTCAAACTTCAAATATATGTTCCTTATCATCAACCACATCTTATGTGACAAGGTTCATAACTATAGCACCAATATATTCAGATTTATCTCCCCTTGAACTTGAACTAATTTTCCTTAAAAAATACTATTTTTACTGTAACTTATTTATTTCTTAAGGGATCACCCTCATACTTCAAATATATGTACCTTATCATCATCCCCATCTTATGTGACAAGGTTCATAATTCTAGCACCAATATTGCAAGAATTATCTCCCCATCAACTTAGATTTTTTTACTAGAAAAATATTATTTTTTACTATAACTTTTTTAGTTTTAAAGGTATCTACCTCAAACTTCAAATACTTATTTCTTTTCATCAATTACATTTTATGTGACAATGTTGATAACTCTTGAATCAATATTTACAGATTTATCTCTCTTTGAACTTAGGATTTCCTTTAAGAAATATTATAACTTATTTACTTTTTAAGGTATCTACTTCAAACTTCAAATATATATTTCTTATCATAACACACATGTTGTGTGACAAGGTTCATAACTCTAGCGTGCCTATTTCTAGAATAATTTCCCCTTGATCTTGGAATTTAAGTTAACAAATGTTATTTTTTTACTATAACTTAATACATTATTATACATAATTGATTTTTCTTTCATAGTTTGTCGTCCTTACTGCGTCCAGTATTTTATTAGTCGAGCTTGGCTGTCTCCTGTGACAGCTCTTGTTGCCTCAATCATTATCAAACTTAGTCAGGATGCTTGTCAAGGTAATAGCTTGGATGAGTTCGAACATGGCTCCTCTCGGATGAAAAACTAGGTCAACGGGACTAAAAATAGAAAAACCTCGTTAACACTCTAGCGGTCACATTTTTGCCTCAATCATCATCAAACTTGGCCAGGATGCTTGTCTAGATGATAGCTCAGATGAGTTCGAACATGGGTCATCACGGATGACAAACTAGGTCACCGGAGCAAAAAATAGAAAAACCTTGTTAATACTCTAGCGGTCACATTTTTGCCTCAATCATCATCAAACTTGGTCAGGATGCTTGTCTAGGTGATAGCTCGAAGGATTTCGAACATGGGTCATCTCGGATGAAAGCTAGGTCACAGGAGCTAAAAATAGAAAAATCTTGTTAACACTCTAGTGGTCACATTTTTGACTCAATTGTCATCAAACTTGGTCAGGATGCTTGTGTAGGTAATTGCTCGGATGAGTTCGAAATCGCATAAAAACTAGGTCACCGGAGCTAAAAATAGAAAAATCTTGTTAACACTCTAGTTGCTACTGTTATGATCCAAGTATCCTGGAAATTGGTCTGAAAGTTTGTTTTGATGATTTCTAGGTCAAGTTTAAATATGGGTCACCTGGGTAAAAAACTAGGTCACACTGCTCAAATATGGATAATCCTTGTTAACACTGTAGTGGTCACATTTTTTGACTCGCCTGTCATGAAACTTGGTCAGAATGCTTGTCTAGGAAAATTTTTGGATGAGTTTGATGGATCAGGTGAGCGATCTAGGGCCGTCATGACCCTCTTGTTTAAATACCCAACTGACAGTTCCAAATTCCAATCATGGCAAAATCAGCATGGTATGGGTAGTGTTAAAGATATTTTCACATTAATACATATCATATTAATCATAAAACTGTATAAAAAACAATTAATTTTTAGAAGATGTGAGATATATATTATATTACACAGATGCAATACAGTTTTTCATTCATCATTAAATAAAAAGAAAAGGGATATTAAATTTTGTTTGTTCAGACTGATATTTGCAAATGTATTTTATCGTGAAGCTTAAGAGTGAAATATGAAATGACAAGTAAGCTTTGTCGGTCAGTGCTTTCTGTGGAGTGATATAATACAGATTATATTGATATAGAATAGGAAATTATTGGCATATTTTGGTAGATTGTCATGGTTCAACACTCATCGAAACTCATCGATTTAATTTAACAAAAATTATACCTTTTAAGATGTTTCTAGACATTCTGAAAATGTACGCTAATATTTATATATGCCCATTTAATGTTTCAGACCAATTATGGTCATGTTGTTATCATTCCAGACCAGTTATGGCCATGTTGTTATTAATGTTTCAGGATAATTATGGTCATGCTGTTTTCATTATTTCAGATAAGCTTTGGCCATGCTGTGAGACCAGTTATGGCCATGCTAGTATTAATGTTTTAGATCAATTATGGCCATGCTGTGATTAACATTGGTCATGCTTCTAGACTAGTTATGGCTATGTTGTTATCATTATTTCAGATTAGCTTTGGCCATGCTGTTAGGTAAAAAGTTATTGTCAATATTTAGGTCATTTAGCGTTATCAAAACTTAAGTTAAGACCAGTTAAGGGCAAGGTTAGAATATTGTTTCAGGCCTCTCATTGCCATAAACCCAGTTTATGACAAGGTTTTACCATTGTTTCAGATTTGTTATGGCCATATTTTTAAATATATTTCATACCAGTTATTTCAGATCTACCATTAAGCTATTATCATTATATAAGACCAGTTAAGGGCAAGGCTTTACCATCGTTTCAGGTTTTTTATGGCCATAATTTTAACATTACTTCATATAAGTTATTTCAGATCTACCATTATGCTATAATCATTATTTCAGACCAGTGATGTCTGTTAAGGAGAGAGAAAGGGACCAGGTGTTTGAGGAGGTTTTATCTGTACAGGGACCACAAGATGCCACAGTTATTATATCCTCTGAAAAAGGTGAATTTCATGATGACCTGGTGGATAAAAATAGTGGGGACTTTCTCAGAATTTGGAGATATAATCATAGTGAGGTTAATAGTTATAGTTACTTTTTTTACATTTTTATATGAATCTTAAATGCAGCAAAACAGAATAAAATTTGGTCAGACTGCCCAGAATATTGCGCAGACTGGCTTTACCTTTATTCTTATGACAGACATGTTTATCTTTAGCACAAGTATTTTGAACTTAAAGGATAATAAAAGTGTTAAGCACCCTTACAAAATGATATGCCGACAGATCTTGCCATACCTTTGGCATGGATAATTTTCCTAACTTGCAAGGCTTCAGCTGTTTGCCATTCAATGTAACCAAATTGAATTGTTGTGTTTTTTTCCAGATTCTTGATGAGGACATGTGGTTAATATTTAAAATGGTCAAATCTTTTTGGGAAACTGTACACAGGGGCAAATTTTGGGTAAGGGGAATTTTAAGAGATTTCATTTGTAAAATCAAATTACATTATAAAATTTTAATTAAAAATTTTGTAGGGGAAATATTTTTGCATGTTTAGCTTGACTATTTGAAGAATAGGAGAGGTATTGTGCTCAACAAGGTATCTGCTTCATACTGTGGTTACGTTTTTGGGTGCAATTTAATGGTATCTCAAAAACTACAGAGGGAATGGGGCTTACTTGAAAGCATAATAGGAGGTCATTGACCGAGGCCCATAACTCTAACTCTAAGATGGATCAAGTGGGAGATTTTCCTTCAAAAAGAGGTAGTTTTTAGAATTTGCAATAAACAAAGAAGGAAGGTCTGACATAAAAAATAGAACAATTTCTTTAATTTGTGACAATATCCCTTATTTCAAGAAAAATCTTTGAAAATATGGCTGCAGAGACTGGGAATCTCCCGCTAAAAGTGGGAGAGTTCATATGTATGCATATTGTTCTATGTGATCGGAACAAGGCAATAATTTGCGCAATTCCTCTTGGTATCGATGGTTCCCATTGTTTCATTGAATTTCTGCCAGTGGTTGCAGAAAGATAGTGTGGAAATGATAACTGCTCTATTTGCATACTGCATAACTAATTAAGGGCCATTACTCTGTGATGAAGGGTCTGACTTGAGCATAGCAACATCATGCACATTTCCTCTTGGTATTGATGGTCACCATAAAATTTCTTTGAATTCCTGCCAGTTTTAGCAGAGAAATTGCACGAAAACAATTATTGCCATATATACATACTGCATAACTAACCAAGGGCCATAATTCTATGTTGAAGGGTCTGACCGGAACAAGTTAACGATATTGCGCATTTAATCTTGGTACTTATGGTTCCCATAACGTAATGTTGAATTCCTGCTTGTAGCTGCAGAGAAGAAGCACAAAATTGATTATTGCTCTATATACATACTGCATAACTTATCAAGGGCCATAACTCTGTGTTGAAGGGTCTGACTGAAACAAGGCGAAGATCTGGCATCTCCTTTTGGTATTGATGGTTCCAATAAGGTTTCATTGAATTCCAGCCAGTAGTTGCAGAGAAGTAGTGCTGAAACCATTATTTCTATATATGCATACTGCATAACTAATTAAGGGCCATACCTCTGTGATGAAGGGTCGGACTGGAGTAAGGCAGCAATACATTATGCTCATCTCCTCTTGGTAATGATGGTTCCCATGAAGTTTCATTGAATTCCTGCCAGTAGTTGCAGAGAAATAGCTTGGAAACGATTTGTGCTCTATATGCATACTGCATAACTTATTAAGGGCCATAACTCTGTGTTGAAGTGTCAGACTAGAACAAGGCGACAATATGTGCACATCTTCTTGGTATTGATGGTTCCAATAAGGGTTCATTCAAGTCCGTAGTTTCACAGAAGTAGCAGAGAAATGATCATTACTCTATATGTATACAGTAAATTAATTAAGGGCCATAACTCTGTGTTAAAAGATCGAACCGGAACAATACAACTCTATGCGCATCTCATCTTGATATTGATGTTTTCCATAAAGTTTCATTTAATTCAAGCGAGTAGTTGCAGAGAAGTAGTGCAGAAACTATTATTGCTCTATATGCATACTGCACAACTAATCAAGGGCCATAACACTGAGCTGAACGGCTGGACTGGAACAATGCGTAGATATGCCCATCTCCTTTTGGTATTTAAGGTTCCCATCAAGTTTCCTTGAATTCCTGCAAGTAGTTGCATAGAAATAGCGAGGAAACGATTATTGCTTAATATGCATAATCAATGGTCATAACTCTGTGTTCAAGGGTCGGACAGCAACAAGGCAACAATATGCGGTACAAAAACATTGCGACTGATCTTCATTCTTTTTTCAGCTGTAAGTATTCAAAATTTAATAATTACACACATTTTTTTTTTTTGCTGAATCAGACTCATTCTAATAATTAAGCTTGTCAATGGGGGAGGCTATTTAACAGAAACATTTAAATGTTTTACAACTGAACCCTCACCACCCTACACATCTTAAATAGACAAATCCATCTTTCATGTTGGATAAAACCATTAATCTTTTTGAAGGGGTAAAATTTCAAAAACAATTTTTACTGAATATTGAACATTGCAATGAAATTGAAATTTGTGAACCAGAGTGACAACATTTACCTTGATGTCGCTGCCTTTGAGTATTCGCTTCAACTTTTTTTTTATTCTTTTTTTTTTGAGATTAAAATATGTTGGACTTTAATTGACGGGACCAGAAATCTCCTCTCGACTAAACAGGAGTCTCAGTAAGTCAAAATTTGACCTAAGCGAAGTTAAAATACAAAGATAAAGAAGGAAATTTGACGGGACTTTAGCAATTTTTCGACTGACACGGAATTTTAAGTAAGGAGATTTCAATTTATTGAAAGTAAACTGTTTCCAAATCTGCCGTTTACATTTGATCTAATTATATAAAAATTCAATATCTAATTATATAAAAATTCAATACAGTATTATAACTATTATGATAATGCAAAGTAAAGATTTCTTGAATTTGAATGGATTCAGTACTTTGTATACTATGATGTATATACTATACCGGTAACTATGTGTGAGCATGATCTTTATCTTTGTGTTTTGATCCTTTTGATATATTTCTTAATTCAAATGACAGTAACTTATAAGAAAAAGTTAAAAGTTACTTTGTTATGATGACTTTTAATTGCAAAGTTTTCCCATCAGCTATGGGACATATCATTCAGGCTATATTCTCCTGTATATTCCGTCAGCAACTTGTTTTGTAGAAATTTAATATAATCTTTCAATGTAAGAATTCTCAATGTGTATCGATGAATAAACAAGAAAACAATGTTGTTGCTCCAGTTTAGTGATCTAATTATGAAAGATATGTTGTCCAATTTGTGGAATTAATTTGATGGATTACTTTTTATCTAGAGACGTTGCTATAGATACTGTGAAAACTGGTCTTGATGGTGCTGCGGGGGAACAAATGTGGCGTAGGAATACGTTTTCTCTTACATTCTTCATCTATGTGCTTTGTGCTCATTTACTGAGGGTCAGTCACAGGTCAACGATCGTAACAGTGACTTCTCTGAGATAACAAGAAAAATGGCTTTTTCCATGGTAAGTTGCTGAAGTATGTATTTTCATAATTATATAATACATTGTATTATATTAAAAAAATGTATTCTATTAAAAATTCGAAAGTTCACAATGAAATATAAACTGAATATCACTGACATCAAATGGAAATGATACATCCATTCATAACAGTAGTGTGGTATATGGTTCTTTGGCTGCTCAATGAGATTTTTACCCTCCAAAAGGATTTATGTGTATAATGTTATGCATCTGGGTTTCCTTTTGTTACTAATGTTGTATCTTTTGAATAGATGGAATGAAATTGAAATGACCTTGCAGAAATAGGAAGCAGAATGAGATTATGAACAGTCAGGTAACAAACTTAATGACAGTCTTCATACTTTGAAACAACAACCCCTTGCATGGACAAGATGTTCACGTAAACTAGACTGAACATGACTTTGACTCATATATGATCTTGACCTTCAAGGTCAAATGTTTGAATTTTGCTTGATTTTGGCTATAATTGGCTGCAACTTTGTCATTTATGTTTGGATTGTCTTTATTCTATGCCATAACAATCCTTTGGATAAGAGCATTAAGAAGACTAAATTGTTTAACACCTTCACTCATCAATGACTTTGGTGGTAAAGTCAAACTATTGAATTTTGCTTGACATTGCTATAATTGGCTTAAACTTTGTTACAAATAAACAGAATGTCTTAATACTTCAGTAAAACTACATTCCGAGAAATATTGAATTTGATCTTGACTCATAAATGACCTTTACTTTAAAGGTCAAATTATTGTTATTTCACAGGGTTTTTTTCTGCCATAATTCCCTGTTACGTTTATAATAAAAATGGATTGTCTCCATACTTCGGTTAACAATCCTTGGGACAATTCCTTAAAGAAGATTTAATTAAAATTGACCTTGACCTTAATTTGACCTTAACACTTAATGCTAAATAAGTGAATTTTTTAAATGGGCCATATCTTTCTCATTCATTTATGAATTTGATTTATACTTGGACAAAAGAGCATTTATGACCAATCTGACTTTTAAGTAATTTAATTATGACCTTGCCCTTTCAATGACCTTGACCATCAAGGTCAAATTTTGAATTAATATAATTGTATTTTTTCAACATGATGTTCTTCTTGTTTTTTTTTGCACATTAAGCAGTTGACCATTCCATTATTCTTATTGATATATTGAATAAGAACAAGACTATATATACAGGGGACATACAATAAATAAGAACAAGAGTATTCATGTATATACATGGTACATATATAAAAACAACATGGTACATATATAAAAACAAGACTTTTAATTACAAATTATTTTCAACAATAGAAGACTATAGGTGACAGCTCTTAAACTGTTTTGACTACTGTATGAAAAAGCTTGGTAAAAACTTCACCTTATAAACCAAAATTTAAAATTTATTTTCATGAGCAATACTGGTTCTTTCCACAATAGGCTCTTTTTATTCAAATGTAAAATCAGATATTCATTGAACCTGGATTTATTCTTTCAATTTAACATGTTCAATGGTATTTCATAATTAATATGTAATAAAAAGAATGATTTCACGCTTATGTTTTGGCATTTGAATCACTTTCATACATACATGCAGAATATGATAATTGAACACTAAAGTCTTTATACTTTCTTATCTTCTGATCCTATTTTATTGGCTTACCATTAAGCCAGAAAGGAGCTTACTTATGTGGAAGTTTGCTGCATTGTTTCTTGTCCTTTGTTGTAGAGAAAGCAGGTAGCATCTTAATGCCTGCTGAGGTCTGTTTTCTTGTTCCATACATTGTCCTAAGATGTTTAGAGCTGTTTCTCTATGTCCAAGGTTTTTATCAGTTACTATGGTTCTTATAAGTTTATTAAGTGCTTGTTGTTGATCTTGATGTCTTTGTAAACGACTGTAGATCTTATATTGTAGGAAGTACAGAAGAGGTAGAGAATCAACTACAGCCCAGTCCATCCAACAGTCTTCATCGTTATCTCTGTGTATCATGAACATTTCATATTTTAGTTCATGAGGAATACAATTCATCTCTTTCAGTATAAATTTGACACAAAATGCTGTAATATGTTTGATACAGTCCTCACTTTGCTCACCACATACCCTCTTGAATTATGCTGTTACTGCTGATGTAGGATTCTCCCAGCAGCTACAGATAGGTAAAACAGGATGAGAGAAATATTGTTTTTCAATGTGTCTCAGAACTAGTTCAGCTTTCTCCATATCTCCTGTATTGTAGAACACTGAGGCCAATTTAAGTCTGCTAGATGAGATATCTGAGTTTAAACCAGCTGATAGCCAAACCAATGATTCAGGTGAGATTTGATTATCACCAATGTCTGATGATGATGCTAGGATAGATCCATATGTGGTAAAAAGAAAAGGTGCTAGAAGCTTGACTGCAACCTGTTCTAATCTGTTACCATTATCACTGAAGTTCTTCAATTTAACTATATGTTTTTTCATTGTTCTAATGTTTTCATTGTGTAAATCTTTTAAAACAAGCTGATGGAAGAAACTAATGTCTTCTGCAATGTTTATGTAGTGTCAGGTCAGAACTTCTTCATATATTTCAAGAGGAGATGGAAAAAAGTAAAGGCCATGTGGTATCCTGTTCAGTTTAACTTGAAGTCTATGGCCAATATGATCAATATCAATACTTAGTAACTGATGACTATCATTCTGTATAAGTTGACAAATATTTTTTGAAAGTTCATGTTTTGTCTCAGCTGTAAATTGCCCTGCCATCAAATTATTTTCTGGTATAATGAAATGTGAACAATAGTCATTCTGTACACAACCGTGTAATTCCAATAAGCAGTATGTTAAACATGTAAATAAATTGTTATCTTTCCATATACTTGATTCTGTGTTTTCGATACAATCCAATAGAACTGTTTTACACATGAAACTTGATATATTGAATTTATCTTCCACTTCAAGATTAAGGAAGGACTTAAGAATCATTTTCAATAACACATAACACCTTAATTGTGTTATATTTAAACTGAAAATAAGACATCTTTCTGCCAATGATGTAGATATTCTCCATTCCAGTTCAGGATATTCACTGACCTTACTTCCAGTTGCAACAACAAAACACCCAGTACTGGCTGCATATCTTCTCATTTCTTGTGTTGGCCATCTGCCAATACCTTGTCAATCTAACCAACCTGATGCTGACTGAGGCCATGATTTAAATGGATAAGCAATAACTTTGTCTTGATCACAGAATCCAAGTTGTCCTTGTTGAGCAATAGATGGTCCATGCTGCTGACCAGCACCTTCAAGCAAATCATTTATAATTGTGTTTTTAAGCAATATTCTTCCTCTTCTATCAGTAATATGGTCTTCATCAGGAATGACAGTAAGAGGAAGAGGTTCATCATCTCTGAGACTTTGTAAGAAACAATAACCAGATGTAGTGTTCTCATCCTGTATCATGAGGTAGTTTTCCTTACCATGTTTCCACTCTGACCAGTCTTGTATTATATTGTAATCATGAACACAAGCTAGACGATCAAGGTCTGATTTAAGTCCTATAGTAGTGGTACCTTCACTCTGACTCATTAGATAATAGGTAGTTATATGTGTATCAGTTAACCTGTTACTGATATTATCAATAGTCTCTCTCAGCATGTATGTTCTTCTCCTTCTCATCACCAATCTTTCATTGACACCAATGTCATCTAAAACCTCTGATAACATCAATGATATATATTCTCTGTATTCAGGTTCTTGAAACATTCTGTAATATATTAGTAAAAAGGAAAATTGCTTCAGTCACCAATTTAATTTTATTTTTTCTACTTGTCATTTATGTCCTACAACAGAACAGAACAGGAGAGCCAGTCTGGACATAAGAGAACATAAGATAAATTTGGGATACATATCAATTTATCAGAAATACTTTTTTCTCTATTTGGGTAAAAAATGTGGTATTTTTCTTGTATTATGTAAATTTGAATAATTGTTTTCAAAATTTTGATGTAAGAAATTTAACTGAAATTTAACACTCATTCAAATATTCATGTAACCCTTTCTTACATAATTCAGTCAATATAAATGTTAAATTGTGTACATGAAACCAAGTTTTAAACCTACTTGGAATGTTGATCTTAACAATATTTTTGAAAATAATCAAGAGAAAATAATTTTCTATTCATTTGACCGGATAGGTGGACATTTTGCATTTTTACTGCCTCTTCGGGCTTTGAATATACATAAAGGGAAATTATGAACTCACTTCCTCTTTCTGATGTTATTTAAATTATGTCCCTTTTATGTATATGTAACACCTCAAAATATTTTCAATAATACATGATAATAATTATAATATTTTATTATGTACATTTTTATATAATTGAAATACAGAATTCATTTATGTACATATGTTTTTTCATTGACAAATATAAGAGCCTAAAATTAAAAACACTCTCTGAAATATTGCAAGAAAAAATAAATTTGTTATTATAATAAAAATATTCATCCAACATAAATGAGAAATTATGTATACAAAATTAAGTTTCAAACTTACTTTTGATGTTAGATTTAATAAGATTTCGTAAAAATAATCAAGATAAAATATTTCTTAAGTAGGTGGAAATTTTGCAATTTTACTTCCTCTTTTGGTTTTAAAATAAGATATGAAGGGATGTAGCTCACTTCCTTCTTTTACTGTTGTTTAAAAAGTTTATTGAATAATGTCCCTTTAAGATAAGTATACCTTTTAAGTTTTTATTTTATGTTCAACATTCTTAAAATAAGATTTGGCAAAAACTTAAGAGTTATTATAAACGCTTTTGAGGTCATTCTATTTCATTTTGTGCATTTAGCCAAGTTGTTGTTTTTTTTTTCTTTGAACAAATACATATTAAATTTACATATTAATTATTCTTTATGTTAATACATATTGAAACATTCACCTGCATTTATGATTTTCATTAGATCTTTTTGAAATGTTTGCTGACTAGAGGCTCAAATGATTATTGAAAGTTTTTTTTTACAATGCTATACAAACTGTGACAATCATTTTCTTGATTTTCGTATATAAATTTATGAGCTTAGACTCTAGTATAGTCTCAGACTCTCAGTAAATACATTGCATACCCAGCTACCCCACCACTGGTGTATATACATGTATGCTATATTCTGGGGATGGTAGCGCCAAGGTTTCGATGGACTAGTGCATGATGTGACATAAGGTTAATTATCATTTAAAATACAGAAATAATGATTTTGAAAATTTTAAACTTTTTTTTTCATTGGATTTACTGTTAGAATAGCTAAGATTCTACATACCATTTGAATAGCTAAGATTCTATTTAGTAATTGATAAAACATGTATGTAAAATGAAGTTTGTTACATTTGTTACTTTTTGCTAAAAATAATAGAAAGATCAGTTTTTGAGACTGATGTTTTAGTAAGATAACTGATTGAAACATGGCAACAAAAATGACCTGCTAATGTCAGGTATTTAAAACTAAGTTAGACTTTATTTCTGTGTACTGTAGTTTGTCCAGATATAGATTTGGCTCCTTACATGAAGAGTACATGTATGTTTATATGATAATTCTTCACATTTACAATAATTAACAGTTCCCTTACCTGTCAAATTCTAATAATCAGGTAGTGGACACAATAAGAATTTCACCTTAACATTTTGTTAACAAAAGAGCACATGTCCATGTTTGTGGTTAAATCTGCTGTTATTTAAATAAAAGGTCAGAATAGGGATCTATCAATAATATCTGTCATATCTTGCGGTTTGGATCGTACAGATCCCAAGGCGACTCGTCATTGAGTGGTAACAAGGCTTGCTGAGTTGCTGTAAATGGACGAGTTCTTGCATTTTCATTCTTAAATACGCCGAAATTATGTCATTTTACTGCAATTTATTCATTAAAAGCGCTTAAATGACACCAATATACAGCATGCCACTCGTCTGGCAACCCTCTCCCAAATTTTTCGGCATGGGTTGAACTAACAAAAACACCAGTCTGATATGCAAGAAGAGACGGTTCCAATAATCTATTATACAAATTTAGCATGGCAAATATTTAGATAATTGAGTTACATTGTTGTTCCTTTGTAGTTTGACTGTTTTGAAATTGTTCTTGATGTGTTTTTTCAGCATAATAATTTTATTTGCCTATGTGATAGTAAGGTATGTGTAAATTACCACATAACAGTTGCTGTAAGAAAAATGCCATGACGTATAGAGAAAAACCAGTGTATATAAAAAGATATCTGGTCATATGTAGACAATCAAAGTTTGTTATCAGTATGACTTTTTATCATAGTGGTACATTTGTTGGATTATTCATTTACTTTTTTGTTTTAAATACTGAAGTCTGTATGCAAAAGTTCCCATACTTCTTTCACTTGGATGGGAACGTAATTTCTTAAGCAAGACCAATAATTTTTGTTTTCATTTTAACAATTTAAAGTCTTCTCGCATTTTGAGCAGATTCAGCTGGATCCATTGTATTGTTTTACACTTCCCTTTAACTCAGACTGGACAGTTCCAAGCTAAAAATAGGACAAATCCAGTGGGCAAACTTGGTAGAGGTTTTTTTTTTTTACTAATCTTGTTTTTTTTAATGTTATACCAATTTTCAAGGGAGACAATTTTGATATTTTGATGAAAACAGTACAAGTAAATTATTTTGATAAATTTTTACAGTCATTTATGAAGAGTAACGGATGTTATCAAAATATTTTGACCTAATTTTAGGACACTTCTCTATTTTTAGATTTGCACTGACTGATTGTCTAAGGTCACGAATAAGGATTGACACAGTTCAGAAATCTAGGATGGTGAATTGGTATGAAAATAAGGTTATCTTTCTGGAATTTTATCATAGGTCAGTTTTAGAGTAGGAAGCTTCTTTTAAAAACTTGTTAATATTTGACAGTGTGTCACATTTTTAACCCTTAATCTTGTGAATTTATAATTGTTACAGGCTTGCCTTGCCTGTTTTAAATGAGGAACAGTCCACGTTTTAATTAAAAGGAATTTTAGTAATTGAGTAGCTAAGAGTATTGAGCCCAGTTGGACCCTCTGTAGGGATCGAACGTCTTGTCACTTGCCCCTCACTGCCGTGTTTCCCCTCATTGCCGTGTTCTCGCATTTGGGGTGCTTCCTTGTGCCAGATAATGTAAAGATATATACACCAAAGAGCACCTGTGGTCTTCCACCACTAAATCTTTATAGTAGCTATTTGATATTAACAAAGTTTATGTTATCTAAAACCCAACAAAACATAGAAACAGTCTTGGCCGACCTATCCCTATACTAGTAACATAAATCTATTATTATCACCAGTTAGCTTCCCAGGGTTAAAGGTCAGTCCAAATGTGACAAAACTCTTAAACTTTGAGAGGTATCACCATGAAACTTTGTATGTAGATATATCTCATTGAGTAACTGTGCAGTGCACAAGAACCATAACTCTGCCTTGCCTAATGTTTGAATTATTGCCCTTTATTTTTACACTTTGAACTTTGTCCGGGACATAACTCTAAAACTGTAAGAGTTATCAACATGAAACTTTGCAGATAGATAGATCTCATTCAGTAGTTTGCAGTGCACAATAACCGTAACTCTGCAGTACCTATTTTTTTAATTATTGCCCTTTGATTATTTTTACACTTTGAACTTTGTCCAGGACATAACTCTAAAAGTATAAGAGATATCAACATGAAACGTTGTAGGTAGATAGATCTTATTGAGTAGATGTGCATTGTTAAAGAACCATTACTCTGTCTTGCCTAATTTTAGAGTTCTTGCCCTTTATTCATTTTGACAGCTTGAACTTGCGACATTACCTAAAATTATAAGAGATATCAACATGAAACTTTGTAGGTAGAAAGGTCTCATTGGGTAGAAGTGCAATGCCTTGCCTTATTTTGAAGTTATTGCCCTTTGTTTATTTTTACTTTTTGACTTTTGTCCGGGACATAAATCTAAAACTAGTAGACATCAACATGAAACTTTGTTGGTAGATAGATATCATTGGATAGAACTGCAATGCTAAAGAACCTAAACACAGCCTTATCTAATTTTTGAGATATTGCACTTTGTTCATTTTTACACTTTGAATTTTACCAGGGACATAACTCTGACAATAAGAGATATCATCATGAAACTTTATAGATAAATAGATCTCATTGAGTAAAAGTGCAGTGTAAAAAACATAACTCCGATTAGCATAAACTTTATATCCAGCTTCAAGTCTTATCAAATCTTCAGGGGGCGGGGCTTATTCACATGTCTTGGGGATCATGTATGTAGGTCATTTCTCCATCCTTATAACTCTTAAAACTGATTTTGACTGAATTACAGTCTTTATGAACATAAAATATTCGAAGGTATTCACTTAAAACTTCTCACATGTATGTGGGATCATGATTTACATATTACTCTTTCAACATTTGGTGTTATAGATAGTGCACATCTGAATCAGCGGAAATTCACATATATTTTTTAATGATGCTCAATTTTAAGATCCATTTGCCCCCCCCCCCCCCTTCTCCTGTGATCCAGCTAGCTTACGGAACGCCGGGGATTCTACTCAGATGCCCGATTGTGACTGAAATAATGTACGGGGGCCCACATTAGGTCTTCATCAACCAGTAAAGCTTTAAGTGGCCATATGACCTTTAGGCGATGTGAAATTTAAAAAAAAGAAGCTATTACAAACTAGGTATACGAAAAGACATTAGTTTGTGCGACGTTCAGTCAGTGTCCATGCAATGCCCATAAAAGTAACATGCCCATCCCCGTGTAAATGGTGAGTGCACAGGTAAATCTCAAAATAAATTTACACTTTATCATATTTTCGCAAAAATTTCATAATTTACTGTGCAAAAAAAAAATCAATAATCCACACGGCCCATCGAAATTTCTATAAGTATCGTTCGGAATGTATCGGAAACATTAAATTGTCAGTCTTTTTATAATTTAGGTAGTTATTTGTATTTTATTCTAAACAATTTTCATTATCAAATATTAGTCAATCAACATTATAATAGTCAATCTTTTGAAATGTACTAGTATTTCTATTAATAATTCAGCTGAATTTGACAGCGAAGTAACAACAACAATGAGCATAATGCCTGAAAAATGCTAATATTTCTTTTGCTATTGTCTTGCAATTTTTCGATTTTTTTTATTTATTGATTTTTTTTGTTTGTTTTTTTTTTTCTCTCAACGGAATGCAAAGAGGGTACCGACATGGATATACACCGTGATATTGTCTGATTTATTTATCTAGACAGAATGCGGGAATAAGCTATGCAAAACACGTGACCCGAAAATGTGTACCGCTACCTCTTCCAAATATAATATGGTTATACACATTTAGGCTATCGTGTGACGTCACGCAGTGTGTTGGGCGGAAAAAAATGGGCGGAGCACTAAGCCGGTTAGAGTGCATATTGGATGTTCTTCGTAAATAAGAAAGCTACAGTCGCTTCGCAAGCTCCGCTCCTTTTTAGCTTTCTTATTTACGAAGAACACCCAATATGCACTCTAACCTATACATAGATCTCATTGAGTAAAAGTGCAGTGTAAAAAACATAACTCCGATTAGCATAAACTTTATATCCAGCTTCAAGTCTTATCAAATCTTCAGGGGGCGGGGCTTATTCACATGTCTTGGGGATCATGTATGTAGGTCATTTCTCCATCCTTATAACTCTTAAAACTGATTTTGACTGAATTACAGTCTTTATGAACATAAAATATTCGAAGGTATTCACTTAAAACTTCTCACATGTATGTGGGATCATGATTTACATATTTACTCTTTCACATTTGGTGTTATAGATAGTGCACATCTGAATCAGCGGAAATTCACATATATTTTTTAATGATGCTCAATTTTAAGATCCATTTGCCCCCCCCCCCCCTTCTCCCTGTGATCCAGCTAGCTTACGGAACGCCGGGGATTCTACTCAGATGCCCGATTGTGACTGAAATAATGTACGGGGGCCCACATTAGGTCTTCATCAACCAGTAAAGCTTTAAAGTGGCCATATGACCTTTAGGCGATGTGAAATTTAAAAAAAAGAAGCTATTACAAACTAGGTATACGAAAAGACATTAGTTTGTGCGACGTTCAGTCAGTGTCCATGCAATGCCCATAAAAGTAACATGCCCATCCCCGTGTAAATGGTGAGTGCACAGGTAAATCTCAAAATAAATTTACACTTTATCATATTTTCGCAAAATTTCATAATTTACTGTGCAAAAAAAATCAATAATCCACACGGCCCATCGAAATTTCTATAAGTATCGTTCGGAATGTATCGGAAACATTAAATTGTCAGTCTTTTTATAATTTAGGTAGTTATTTGTATTTTATTCTAAACAATTTTCATTATCAAATATTAGTCAATCAACATTATAATAGTCAATCTTTTGAAATGTACTAGTATTTCTATTAATAATTCAGCTGAATTTGACAGCGAAGTAACAACAACAATGAGCATAATGCCTGAAAAATGCTAATATTTCTTTTGCTATTGTCTTGCAATTTTTTCGATTTTTTTTTATTTATTGATTTTTTTGTTTGTTTGTTTTTTCTCTCAACGGAATGAAGCGAGCTCATTAAAAATTATCACGAATTCATCATTTCATTCGCCGACTATTCGGTCAATATCTTTACAGTCGGGCGTAGTCTATGCCCCGTGTTCAGCTCATGATTATTAAGTAGATTTGTTTATATTAAAACAAAAATCGTAAAATATGGCAGAATTATACCCCATATAACATAAAAGAATAGTCGAGCGTACTCCTCCGCGTACAGCTATATTATATTGTTCGCTTAACACATTATGTCCCATAAATGCTGTTAATTTTATTTCTCAAAAGCTTTTTAATTTGGTGTCCTATTCGTTATGTACAGTCTAAAAAAAAAAGAGAAACAAGTTTAATGGATATTACCTGAACCATCGTTTGCTTCTGTTGCATTTCGGCAATTTAAAGTACAGTTATAGTTTTGTATTGAAATCAAAATACTACTTTGTTTACTGTTTGCTGCCTTCCTGACATATAATTTCATATTCAGCGCTACTTTATTTCAGTAAAAAGCATCTGACATGCTCTTAACCTTTGGTAAAAAATGAAATTTTATAGGTGCTCATGTCCATATATTAGAACCTAGAAAGGATAACATCCTGAAGTTATCGATTTAAACACTTGATATATACATGTATGCAGTTAGTTATATGGTAAAGTCTAATGGAAGGTTAAGAGGGACAGTGTTACTGTAAGAGATATGCATTACACAACCCAATCTTTATTATATGATAATTATAGACTATTTGAGATTTTTTTTTACTTTCATACTATATATTACAGTTTTTTTCTACAAGATTATGAATTCCATCCAAGTACCAATGTTAATAGGATGTTATATATATTTTTAATGGAAACTGGGAATTATTAATGTTATGTGCATACATGTATATCTTAGTATATGGATATAAATGTATTATAATTTCTGTATTTAAAGACTTGCAGTTATGATGGATGAGACCATTGTTAATGTTAATGTTAGGATTTCATATTTATTTAATAGAAACTGGGAATTATTTACGTTATGTGCATACATGTATATCTTAGTATATTGATATTGTAACTTTTCCTTTAAATTTTACAATTTATTAAGCACAGCAGAATAATGGTGAGAACAATCTCAGGGATGTGGTGAACTAAATATATGAGACATATAAAAGTACATAGAGACAAGATTTGAAGTAATGTCCGATTGTTAATATCAACAAATCGTATTTTAAAAAGCTAGTAAGGCTTAGAGGGGTATTAATTTACTTTAAAATAGTGCACAGTATAAAATGTTTAGCGATGAAAAAGGTGTCAACGTAAATCTGACAATAGTGGCTTTCTGCCATGCGTAACAACCTCTGATCATTTGCATTAACTGTAAGAGCCTAGACAATGTTTCTATGAATTTTACAATTTCTATGTTAATCGAACGAAAATATTTTTGTTTTACACCGGCGATGAGTTATATACAATGAAAATGTTGTTCAAATATTGCCCGAGGGAAGAAATCATCTTGTATCGCATGTCGTATTAATAAAAAAACTAATGTTAGGATATTGGTACAGTATTTATGGTTGCGATGATAATCTCAACAACTCACCGCCCCCAGCCCCCCTTTAAAATCTAATTAATTATTTTTATTGTTAGAAAAAGCACAAAAAACACTATAATCGGAAATCCGCCGTGTATCGTGGCACTGTTGACACCCGGGTCATCTGGAGGTTTACCTGAAATTATACAAGAATTCCTCTTTTTTGTATAAATAACAAAGTTTTCTTTTTAACTTCAGTGGTTGTTGTCAGAAAGGTATCAGCATGCATGACTACATCGTATAATAATGTTAACAACTGAATTGTGTACAGCAACTTGAAACTTCACGATGTATGGCTATAAATCATGAACATGCTAAAAATAACCATTTTATGTTCGGTTTAGACGCAGACAATTGGGAAACGATCTGTAAGTAGTTTAACATCACTAAGAAGGTATTGCATAATGATATTATACTTGAGCAACGACATAAACATATACAAATCCTACCTATTTTAAAACAGAAACAATAAAAAACAACAAACAAAAACTGTGTCCATAAGACACGGATGCCCCTGACATTTTTGCATCTTAATACCACCTTGACCTGGGTATTGCTTGAGATACACCCAGACATCTGCCAAATATTTTGATAATACAGCACGGTATTAAAAGTTATAAACCAAAAGTATAGTAGACAAACAGGCTTTGATCTTTGACCTCAAAGTCCAACACTGACCTTGAAGATCATGTCATGCATCGTCTGTCAGTGGCAAAAACAGTTATGCGGAATATTTCCCACAATTCATCAAGAAACGGCAAAGTGTTCCACTTTAAATAATCTTGATAACAATGATGCGCCAGGATACGACACTTTAGACATTATGTCAAATATACTTAGTCCACCCCTTGCCGTATAAGAAATTACAAGTACCAAAGCTCTTACAGCACTTCAGATTATATGCTCAAAACTCAGTTTTAACCTTGACCTTCAAGCATGTGATCTTAGTGCGCATGCAAATTGTCAACTAATGGTGGTCAGGTGAGCCCATTTCCTAATTACATCATGCATGCAGTAATCATGGCCCACACACGAAGAATATACTTTTTCGAACACTCACACGCACACAAGGACAAGCTAGGATCACACTATATGTCCCATAACAGGAGGCATAAAGAACACATACGCACACGCACGCACGCGCGCGCACACATACACACTGATACCTTACCATTATATAGAAAACTTCTGCATGTTGGAAATCCTGCAGGAGGGCTTGGTTTTGACTCCCCTTCATCAATAACCATTGCCATACCATTTGTATTGTGCAGGTCAATATGACAATGCAGAAACCACATTCCGGGATTATCCGATCTAAATCGAATAACAACGTAGCCACCTGCCGAAGAAGAACAAATGAAGCTTACGATACAGAGGTATATGTACTGTATAAATATGCTGACATGGCAAGAGAGTGCTATATGCCATCTAGATTTGCACGACATTTATGAGCCCTTTCACGACAAAACCAACATAATGGGTTTGCGACCAGCATGGATCCAGACCAGCCTGCGCATCCGCGCAGTTTGATCAGGATCCATGCTGTTCGATCACTATCAGTTTCGCTACTTCTTATAGGGTTTGTAAGCGAACAGCATGGATCCTGATCAGACTGCGCGGATGCGCAGTGGTCTGGTTGAGATATGCGTATTTTCCTTACGGTTTTTCTGCTAGTGGGATTGGTTTTTTAGACGCCGCTTGCATCTAGATACCTTTTTTATGAAAAAAATATGCAACTTTATTATTAAACAACGAGCACATACCAAGAACATTTAGAAAAAAATGATTTGTGCTTCGGATTTTCAACTGTAACAGAGAACGATGACTGTTCACATCATTTGGCGGCGTCTTTGATATGCAGCATCAACATTTAAAACTTGTTTAAACTTTGTAATGTTGTTAACAGATCTTGAAATTTCATAATCCGTCCTAATGTTGTATTGTATGTCTGCTCAAGAGCAAACTGTTATCTTAAGGCCTCAACAGACGGTAGGATTTTGAAGTACAACACCAATTAAAACCTTACAAGATGTACAAGCAAATCTTAATGTGTGAAGGCTACTATTTCTTAAATTCGTAAACCTCAAGTCTAGATGTAAGGGATAGGACATGTTCTACTTTGAAAATCTTGTCGTACAGATTTCTACAGACCTCCCACAATGACAAGTAACAGATTACCAAATTATCTTCTGATAATGGGTGTAATGAATGAAATTCCAGAACAATTAGGGCTAAAAGGTAAACATAGTAGTAAGAAGGGGTAAAAATGATGTTGAAACACTCTTCAGGAGACCCAAAGTTGTGGTATGTTTGAATCCCAAATTGTTCCGAAAATGATTATGTCACGGTATTGAACTGTTCTCTAATCAGTGACCTAGAGGTAGTTTGTAGGTGGCCGGATAGCTCAGTCAGTAGAACTGCAGTACGGTATTCCGAGGGTCCCAGGTTGAGTCTCGGTCAGGCTGCACATTAAAAAAATAAAATTTAACAATTTTTTTAAAAAAAAAAAATAGATGTATTTCAATCATTCATGGAGAAAAAAATTTAGTGAGTAAAGTATGTAAGGGCTCAATCAGGAGGGAACTTTTTTTAGGGAAACCTGAGATGATTCCTACAATGCAGAATTACCGTCTGAATGAAAATGTTGTATTGCTCTGAAAATAAAATTGTACATCTTATCGCTAACTAGTGTTGTACAACTAAATCCTACCGTCTGTTGAGGCCTTTAGGACTCTGGTTTGGGGATAACTGATGTTAGCATATCTTGGCATAAATAGAGAATATTGTGTGAGTGTAAGTTCAGTACTGAATATTAAGTTGATTAGAATAGTAACAAGCGAAACATTGGCGAGCATAGTATTAATTTATTGGGTGAGTTCGAGAAATTCAATAATGAATATGATGTTTTGGATTTTGAACTATGGGCTAAGTATTTTCGCGCCATTGTTATTTAAACGAAAATAATTCATTCATCTCCAGCTTTCCTGATTTAAGCAAATGAACAGTAAAATCTGTCTGTTATTAAAGATAGTATCAGTTAATCTAACAATTGAGTTTAAACATGCACACTATGTTTAATTAAATGAGTTATTCATTTGAGTCAACATTGACTCAAATCAAAATAAATCTGATAGTTTTTTTTGCGAACAGGCTAATGCTTACAAAAAGTAGGATTGCTATGTGCATAAAAAAAACCTGCACTCTACCTGTTGGAACGACAATTGTGTCTTTTTCCGGTGGTTTACTGCTCATATATGGAACTCTTCCACCTGCCCAACTACGGTTTGTCCATTCAGCAGAACTACAATAGTCGAATTCATCCGTGCAGTTTATGTCTTTAGAATTAGACATTAGATTTCCTGTACTGTGGTCGTATGTGCCAAAACCCATTTTCATTACATAAAATGAGTGTCCATGCAAGTGTACAGGGTGTGACCATCCAGATCCATTACCTAGGTTGAGTAACACAAACTGGACCAGCTTGTTGGACTTTAATTTCTGAATATATGTACATTGACAGATGCCATTGTCAATACAATCATCCGTACATGGAGAGGTCAACTCGTTTTCTTGTGTGAGGAGAGAAACGGTTGGCGGAACGAACTCTCGGCCATTAACCGAGCCTGGGGTGTTCTCTGGGGTCCCCGGAAAAGCAAAGTTAAAGAAGTACTCTTCATCGACGTTATCACCTAGCACTTCTTTGTAATTTTGGTTTGGATCAGTGTTGTTTACTTCGGCAAATGTGATGCAAACTCTATTATCATTTGGTGGGTAAAATTCATATGGACAGTTGAATGTACGGCATTTAGATGAAGATGTACATGTTTCTCTTCTACCATTTGGAGGGTTTGCAGGTGGTGTAGGTCCCGAGAAATCTTCAATTTCTAAAATCGCCTCAGCCGCGTGGTATTTTGAGTAACCGAGACTTTGATCGGTTTCTATTGTCTCGGCAATAAAAAGTATCTCTTTAGAAGTGACTTCACTCGCTGATGGAGCTTGCCAGAAAAAGTCGTACCGCTCGCCCGGTTGTACTATGATTGACTGTACTGCTATCCTGTCCACGTTGTATGCATCCGAGGTACGTAATGTTAGCCGATGACCATAAATATATACTCTCATTGGATAAAGGGTCATAGCTCCAATGATCCTAAACCTATACAAAGTTCCAGAACGTACTTTAAATCGTTCAAGTGGTGAACCGTTGTTAGTATTTGTTGTATTCCAAAATCTTCCTTTCCCATTAGCAAGGCCCGACTGAAACTCAAAACGGCTAAATTTACCTTTGTCAACTGAATATGTCGTATTGATTTTTTCGTTGGTTTTGAAATCAAACTGCTCTGTTATCATTCTTTGATACGCTACCTCAGGGTCCATCAGATGATTCCAGTCCTGTAAAGATATGATTATTTCGTTATCTTCAATGATAGGATTTTTTGTTGGGCGAACTATAACTGGTCCGTACAACCCCATACTCCTTTGATCCCCTATATGTGCATGGTACATTGCCGTTCCGGGGGGATATGCCTTGAATCTCTGAACAAAAGACTGCCCTGGCAATATTGGGCATTGTGTAACGAATGCGACACCATCCATCCAAGGTGAGTCTCGCTGGTGTAACCCATGAAAATGCATCGTGACGCTGTCAGTGTGAAGTTTGTTTATAAAGGTTATTTCTAAAGTTTGACTTTCCCATACTTCTATCCTAGGACCTGGAAACGATCCATTGATAGCTATTACAAGACGCGAAGTCTCCCCGTCAGCTGTGATAACTCGAGAAACTTGCTCGGGAGTTAATTGGGCATTTCCGTTTGCTTTTCCTCGCAGTCGCAAGACCCCGTTGTCCGGATATACTAGTTGTTTTTCTTTCTCAAGAATCATGGTGAGTTTATGTTCAATGACAAATGTACATGCACAAACTTTGTCTTCGAGTTTGCAAATGCAGTCGTTAGGATTTGCTATTGGTTGAACGGTGACCTCCCCTCGAATAATTGCTATCATCGCGGCAAACATTATCACAATCTTCGCCATCTGAAATAGAAAATGTGCAAAACAAAGATTTTCCTGTTATCAAAGAAAAGATAGCAGCGAAATTACTTTATCGTGTTTTTATACTTTGAAATATTATATCACCCATTTTTCATATTTTTGATAATGAAAAGGTAAACAGTCATACTTCACTCAAGGCCACAGTGTTATCCTTAGATTGAATAACATGTATTATCTTTGGATTGCATATTGAGGCAAAATAAATTCATGGTGATTTACCGCAGTGATATAAATAAAAGATCATTTTTCGACCAGAAGGTGTGCACAACCCGCTTCCTCCGAAAGCACCGAAAACTAAATCGAAAAGATAAATATTCAAAACTCGATTTAATTGAGTCTGTGTGTACGCGATAATGATATTAGCAAGATATCTCTTGCTTCCTGACACCAGCAGTATTCAACAACAAACATTGGAATCAATTTTGACCAGAAATATAACACATCTGCGATAACTAACAGAAACTTTTACAGCTGTAACGTAGCATTTAACAGCTGCTGTTTGAAAAAGAGAGAAACCATACAACAACAACAACTACAACGACAAAAGTAACATTTTTATTTGGTAAATGTTTGTCTTTTTCCAGCCTTTATTCGCTAAGACTGTATCCAGGTAATTATTAGCTGTAACTTCCTTGCCTTTCCATATCTAATATGACGTCTCACAGATTTTATCTTGTTTAACATCTCACAGATGTAATCTTTAATACAATATCTCAGATGTAATGAGCAACTTCTTACATCTGACATCATTTCTGTTGCTATGAACAGGATAGTGTCGTATCATATTGACATACTCTTGAAATTCTTATCTTTTGCTATTACGCTTTGTGAATTGCGTATTTTTTTTAATTTTCACCATTTTATGCTTCAAAATTTAATAATTCGAGAGGGATGATGCTGACAGGTTCTTGGCCTGTTATCTGAAGCACATTCCATGAAATACTATCTGAGCTGATAAATCCTCATTGAACTTTTGAGTATATATGCATACATACCTTAGTATTCAGCTTCTTCTTTCAGATTGTTACCTTATCAGCTATACTGTTACATCATTTTAACCACACACTATTTCATAATAAGAAAAGAAAACCAACTTACCTTATATTCTAATTTCAATGTTTTCATACTTTAATCCTGCGTATGACTTTATTATCGGGATAACCTTGTTGGACCCGGATGTTCAATTTTTTATCTTGACGTGTTTCAATTTACAGATATTTATGGTTGTAATCTAACTTGAAGCAAAACTGAAACTAGTATTTAATAAAATGGCGCGAATTTTTATAATGTTTAAACAATATTTATTTTCAATAAATTGATTACATAATGTATCATACAAAGAACAAATGAATAATTACAGAGAGATTTAACATTATACTACAATGTATACAGAAATTTATAAGTGTACTAAACATGTAATCTATCATAATTGAGGAGAAAGCTAAAAGTTTATGCTAAGCCTCGTTTCTGACCATCGTCCTGAGCTGCCATGATGGTGTAATAATCAATATGTAATAATATTTTTGAGAAAACTACAGAGAAAAAAGATATATAGATAAAAAATAAATTGTGAGTTGGTAAAGTGTAATTGAAATTTAAAAGTGTCAGGGGAGTATACAGTTTGGAAATTAATATTTAACAAAGTTATAAAAGGGTCTATGGTCAAGTCCATGTCCGAGTGGTGATTTTTGGCGTCCGCGCCGACGCGCGACGCCCCTTATGGAATGAAATCAGATTTTGTGAAAGGGCGACAGCAACTTCCCGAGCCTTTTAGTCGGTTATTATAAAAGCCGATCATTCCGATCGGTATGAGGGTGCTTGATTATTATTAATTGAAAATGAAATGTCGCGATAAGGACAATGAATAGCGAACTGGAGAATTTCGCAATGCAAACATTTTCAAATGAAGTAATCTTTTCCGTCTCTTCGGTTTTTTTTATTTGTTTGGGTCGTCAGACCAAACAAATAATGGTAGCGAAATTTCATATCCTAATGCTGTTAATTGCAAATGCGTAAAGTAGTCCACTTTTTTGAAGTGGTTACTTCCCTTTATATGCACACTAACGCCGAAAAATTCAGGGGAGATCAATGCGTAAAGATTGTAAAAATGACAGGCGCATTAATTTTCAAGCAAAGTAGTTCCCGAATGGTCGAAGATTTGTAATATTGTTTCATTCTTTATAGATATACATGCTTACAGTAAGCTCCATGATTATTTACATCTGTGTTTATCGTCGAAATAATAAGTTACAAACCCTAATTTAGAATAATATGGTTTTCTTCAGGCTTTTAACATATAACTTCACCGTGGCCGAGGGGTTTACATGCTCGCTTATGAATCGAGAGGTCTCGAGTTTAAATCCCAGTTGAGGCAACTCATTTTTTTAAAAAAAGAATTCAAGTCAAATAAACATTGAATTGACTATCAGTGTTGCAATAAGTCTTATAGCCAATTTACTACAGTTAAAAGACTGGAAAGCATTGGTGGCACTATACAAAAACAAATTGGTTTATGATCTCACAACCTTCACCTTTCTGATATTCTGAGACCCAAACAAATTCAGCGCCTTCTGTGCTTTGATTTTATTCTTTTCATTGGGTTATTGGCGACGCCGGTGAGCGACGTCGTCTCTTATGGAATGCTTTTTATTTTGGCATATGATAGGAGCTGTTATTATTAGCAGTTAATGTCATTTTGTGTTAATTAGTTTTATTTTGATTCGTAAAAATCAAGTAAACAAATCGTCGCTTGAAAAACGTTTTGTTCTAAGTGCCAATTTGTTGTTTTTGAGAAAAAAGCATTTAAAGATTTAGTATTGCATAACTTTTTTATTTATTGTCGGATTTTGAAAATTTAAAAACTACTTAACGTGGTGTCAGGAGAACAACTCAATATTGTGACAGATATGTGGATTTTAATATTTCCTTGCTTAAAAACTTAAAAAAACATTTGGAGATAGAACAGTCCTTGTAACTCTTTTTCAAAAATTGTTAAAATCAGAGTGTTCAATGTGACTTAGAACATTATGTCTTTTAAGTTGAATTGATTTATATCATATAAAACAGTATGTTTTATCTTTAAAAGGCTGCCAAAAACGCTCTCGGCTAATTAACCCTTGATTAGTTGACTTTGACACTACACTATTTTCTTAGACCATAATGTATCTAACTACATGAACTATGACATTCGAATCTTATGACATTTAAAAAAACAAATAATTTAAATAAATAAAGATAAAATACCCACATAAATTTTTGTAGACATTTTATCTTTTTAATATAACTTTGGCCAATTCAAAAGTGGTTTCAATATCTGGAAAAAGAAAGTTATAGCCGCAAACGGGAAAAGAAAAAACTTTCAAATTTTCTAGAATGCTGGGAAAAATCTTTTCAAGATTGTTTTTTTTATGAAAATTCGAAGATGGTCAAATTCAAATTCCTTCCAAAAGTATGAAAATAGTAGTTAATTATTTTTGTTATGCACTTTAACTTTCTGTGTGTTGGTAAGAAGTTTTATGATTGAAGGTATGTAAACAAATGTTTCTATAACTTAAATAGGCAATGAAAACATATCTGCTAGAAAGACCTTAAAGGTGGAGCAGGCATGACTTATATTTGAAAAATGTCATATTTAAAGATTGTTCGTGTACAAAAACATTACAAACATAATGCTATATAAATATTTATTTAGAAATTCAAAGTCAAATTACAAAATAAGCAAAATATACGTATAAGAATATTTTTCTTCCTGCTGTCTTTGGTATAAAATTTGTTTACTTTAAAGAAATCTATTAGTTATATAACATTAACGCATTCGAAAACATATATTATATGTAAACGTATAATATCTATAAATTTTCTTAAAGGCCTTTTTTTGCCCCAGAAATGCTTTTATCTTAATCTCTCAAAGCCTGATATTTGGAGTTATTTTATAGTTTCCAAAATATTCCACATTGGTCAGTAACCTAAACCATCTTATGCTTTTGTTTCATATTGGCAATGAGTACAGTCAATTTTTTAAACTCATATGTATCTGTTATAAAGATAAATAATTGGTTTCTGAGACAGAATGTACCTTACGTTAAAGAAACTTTATAACATATAACAAATTTTCTTTTTTACGAATTTGTTTGATGAAATTGTATGATCACAGTTGTTTCTATCCGAAAATACACATCTGAAATAACTTTCAAATCATGATCAGTTTTGCTTGTTGTTTAATCACATGCAGTAAATTTACAGGACCTAATACTAAAATGTCAATGATTGGGGGGAATAAATGAATACATAATATCGTTAAATACTTATATTTAGTATTAATACATGTATATTAAATAAACAACAAACCATCTAACTCAAAATGTTTCGTACAACATGGCGGGTGTCCTGCTATCACGTGATTTGATGCTATGTTTTGATACGATAATTTTGGATTTAGAACAGTATGTTGCATATATCCCACAGGTCACGTGACATTTATTGATGATATGATTAGTCCAGTAAGTTAGAACAGTCTATTTATCAAGACATAGTAAATTTGTGGAGATAGAACAGGATGGTTTCGTTGTAATTTATTTATGAAGCTCTGAAGCACTGATATAAAATGCCAAGGAGATAAAACAGTTCATTACGGACAAAATTGTGAATCTAACTTGTTTTTGGAAAATTTGGAGATAGAACATTACAGTTTTCAAGCGACGAAATATGTTGTTATATTTGTGTTTAATAACTTTATGTAAAAAGCATGTGCATTGTGATATCATTTTCACGAAATTGCAGGCTCAGTTTAACAGCTTGTCCCTTAGTTTTATTGACAATACTAAAGGTAGCACTCCACAGTTAATTTCAAGTTCCTGCCGTCAATGTCCTACAAGCAATACGTCTAATAATTCTGATACCAAACTACACAACCTGGAAAAAGAAAACACATTTTGTTGAGAACATATATGACATAAGATTGCAAATCTACAAAGAAATTATCCCATGTGCAATAGGCAGGCAGTAATAAAATTTGCAATTCATTCCGTTGAAGCCCAAAATCTACAGTGGCCCGAGACCCAAAACAACACATTTCGACCCTCTGGCAAAAAAAATCTGCAAATATACAGGCTAAAGGAACACCGTCTCTGCTTTAGCAACTCCCTATACATGCAAAATATCACAAAGAAACTAGTCCTCAACCTTGTAGATTTTTTGCTACTGCTAAAAGTTTGTACCCCCCTGTAAAATGACTTCTTTTTACCGTGCATGCTGTATAAAAGCAATGTTTACAAAAAATGGCGGCCTTGACATTCATAATCAACAGCATGTGATTTCTGGCCATGTTTTCCAATTTGCCAGTGATCATATTAGATGTCACAAAAACAAATTTTATGCTGAAAATGCATTTTAAAGACAACCAGTCATTTAAATCCAGAATATTCACTATATCCAAGAAATCCTCCTGGCCATTCGAAGCTGTGGCTTACATTACTGTGGTGTGCTACCTAAAACTTGGATTTCGAATATCGTTGTAGTCTACATTCATTCATTCATTTATACATTTTCAAAATTTTCCTACAAGAAGAAAGTTCACCTGCAAATGAGTATTAGGATATGTAATGAACTGTTGTAAACGATTATCCTATTGCTTTTATCCATATTGTGTTTATCTGTTGCACAGAATGGTTGTTTTTACAAAGTGCACCAGTATCCGGATGTTAAAAGCTATCCGATTTTCTGCAATTACTGCTGTAACATGGTCATCTATTTTTTATGAATCCTTTACCATTAATTTGCATGGCTTAATAAAACTGAGCCTGCAACATTTCATAATTTTGCTGTTTAGGGTGTTCTTTTGGGTTTCAGGTTTTCTATATTTTAAGGGGAAGTAACTCATGTTTACTAAATTATTTGTTCTTTTCTGTCTATCTTAGGTATTACATACTATGTTTGTTGTATAAAATTTACCAGTTGTAAGGTCATCAAAAGCATGTTAATGTTAGGATTTCATATTTATTTAGTAGAAACTGGGAATTATTAATGTTATGTGCATACATGTATATCTTAATTAGTATATTGATATGATGAGACTTCTGAAAATTTAATATTTCTGAATTTAAAGAGTTACAGTTATGTCATTATTATTAAAGGGATGAGACTTTCATTTAAAGTTATAAATGATAATACATGTATTGATTGAAAATGTCCTTAAACTTTGATCAAGCAATATAATAAAGTCTCAAAATATTCTGAATAGTTATTCTGTTTTTTTTTCTAACATGTGCATTGTTTGAAAAAGACAGCTTCTGTCTTATCTATTTGTAATAAAGGGACACCGGTCTCAACCTCCAGGTCTCCTGAGTCAACCCGACAACAGACTTTTCATAGAGTAGTAGTAGTTACTTGCCCTTGAATAAATTTGTGCACTCAATTTTATAGTGGGTGATTTGTGCCACACGAAAACCAACATAGTACAAAAAGTAACCGGGCGCCAGATGAAAACATGAAAATACAATCTACCACAAAGTGGTTCATTTGTTGCATATTCATGTTTTTGCCTGGTGCCATTGATGCAAAATACAAATCAGCCTTCATAAAATTACTTATCATACATAAAAGGTTATTTTTTATCTGTACAAAAAATAGATATTGTACATGTATTAGCACAGTTATGTTCACTTTCAAATTGACCTGTTATAAATAATGGCACAATCAATACCTGTCTTTTTAGTAAAAATAATTATACAATAATATAAATTGTTATTTTAATTAAGACTATGAGTATGTAAGTTTTTTTTTTCTTATTTATTAATTAAGAATTAATTGTCTGTTAATTTAAAAATCTAAAAGTATCTGTCACGGTTTAGAACTGTTCACTATTTAGGAGAGAAAATGTTTAAGCGGCCAGATAGCTCAATCGCTACAGCCGCGGTACATATCATTCTGTGGGTCACAGGTTCGAGTTCTGGTCAAGCTGAAAGTTTTTCTCATCCTCTGACTGCATATAACCATGAATTTAATTCACTTTGCTCTGTAAACATAAGAAATTCAAGGACACAAATCAATATAGTGGGGAAATATGTTGTGGTTTAGAACTGTTTCATTATTATCTGGTAAAATAAATCTGAAGAAATTCTTTTTTATACCATGAGTCTTATAAGATTGGTTAATTGGCTATAAATTGTCTTTGCATCTTGGCAAGACAGAGCCTATTGTTTTTGGTTTATTTTGGTATGTTATTGTTTTACATGTATCCGACAGCAGTAAATAGAATGATGAGTTGATGACCTAAACATTCCGAAAATCTATTTATAGAGGGATGTACTCCTATCGGTAATTCCCATTCTCTCCCGGTCTATTTTGGCGACCGGCGAGTAGGATCACACGTTTATTGTCCGGTCTCTACCTGTTTTGGAGGAGATGTTTGATATCGTTACAGAACAGAACAAATAGTTTACAGATAAATAAGCTTTTTTCCAAAATGAATGTTTGTCACTTAAATTGGTTACAATGATTAATACACACAGATCAACTCTCAAAATTATTGATTATTATTATACATAAACATACAATTCGAAAAAATAAACCAACAACAACAACAAAAGCATGTTTCATTTTATCTATACGAGATAAAAACAATAAATATGTACAATAATTGAGAAAAAGGGTACATTTTTATGGTATTAATATGACACTATCAACTTTGAAACATTTTATTTAATTTGTTATTCGTGTTAAGTAAAAATGTAGAGGAATTATTCAAAGTTACAAATTAGATTTTATGAATTATTCAATTGATTGATAATTTAAAAAATGATAAAGAAAAATACAAATGTACATGTACATGGTTTAAGAATTATAAACAATATTATATATTGAAAGATTAACCATAATTTACTGACTTTTTCCAGTTAAATTTTGACTTATAATCGTCGGTCAATATGACATTTGAATTCTTAAAATTTATTTTACAATTTTAATAAAAAAAAAGAGTAGTAAACGTAAAAACTCAGTTTTAAAATAGTACATAAAACCAGAGACATAGACAATAGAGATAAGCAGCTCCTATATACTCACAAAGATAATACAAGTCGTGACTTTGCAAATAACTAGATATCCTATTTATCAGTCTAACTGAATTATTTTAAACCTTGACCGAAAATTCTAAATAATGAACCAATGAAATAGCTGCGTTGTGCGATTATCAATTGATATTGTTTTTAATGACTGTCCTGATTTTTGAGTCCTAGTTGTCTCCCTTGTATTACGAATACTTTAGGCGTCCTTGACTTACCATAGTTTCGTTGTAAATATTTATGAGAATACTTGAGCTTTATCAGTGTTTATATACGTTGTATGCACTGGAAAATGGAAAATAAATACCCAGAGGTAAGAAAATATATATTCTAATGCATACATGTTAGTTTCATTTAATTCACTGTTCCAAACTTTGCAGTAGGCCTCTTCATATTACAGTACTTAGACTTACAAAATATTAATATGGCTGCAATATATATATTATAATTATTATAAATGCAGCATGCAGTCGCTTTCTTTAGGGGTTAAATTTAAGTTATATGATGTCGAAATATTACCCAGATTCCAATTTTCTCTTAACATTTTCGATTGAATACAAAAATACACAAATCGATTGTTATTGTTGTAGATCTATAAATGTTATTGTTGTAGATCTATAAATAGAATATTTTCAACACGGGGTTTTCCCAGTTAGCTGTACTGAATGTTTTGTCCTGATTTTTATACCGACCTGGAATGTTTAACTCAGTCTTGTGCTATCTTATTTGTTGTTAAAGTATAATTGATCAATACACGGCCTTCAAAATATAACCTTGATTGTTCATTCACTCTAAGTCTAGTACGGAAGCCAATAAGGACCATTAATTTTTATCAACGCGTAACCTTTGAATCACGTAATGTTAATTACAATTTGATAAAAAAAAACAAATTTTAATGGATACTGTATGTTTTATTATTATAACTAAATTACAAGTTATGAAAGACTGGCTACTGTGTTCAAAGAATAATCGTGATCATTTTTGTTTACAAATTTATAAATTTTTACGCAGGCCTTGTCCATGTGATTTTGATTTGGAGTCAAAAGGAAAACTGGTAGATGATCGATATACTAGCTGTACTGTACTTATGTTGGCCCTAATTAAGGAATCACGTGTATGCACATTATGCACTTTTTCTTGCTGTCTAGTTCACAGATACTGCGTGCGGAGCTCTAAATAAATTGTATATTTGTCAATCTCAGCACATATAATTATCGATCATATACCATGTGTATATGCGCACACACATGTATATATTTTGTATCAATAAAACAATAGACATTGTTTGCAATAAAAAATAAATGATATTTTTAAACATCTACGATATCATATACACAAGATTAAAACGTTCGCTAGAAAGCATAAAACACCTACCCTAAAAAAATGCTGTTTTACAAAAATATTCATCTACCACATTTTCACATAAATCCTTTGTCCATCGACGCAGTACTTCTAGATCAATTTTATGCTTCATTTTAAGAGTTCTTGTTGTGAGTAGTGTTCTTGTTGTGAGCAGTCTTCATGCTGTGAGTAGTGTGAATGTTGTGAGTAGTGTTCATGCTGTGAGAAATGTTCATGTTGTGAGAAGTGTTCATGCTGTGAGTAGTGTTCATTTTGTAGGTAGTGATCATGCTGTGAGTAGTATGCTTGATGTGAACAGTGTTCATACTGTGAGTAGTGATCATGTTGTGAGTAGTGTTCATGTTGTGAGAAGTGTTCATGATGTGAATAGTGTTCGTGTTGTGAGTAGTGTTCATGATGTGAGTAGTGTACTAGCATGATGTGAATAGTGTTCATGTTTTGAGTAGTGTTCATGATGTGAGAAGAGTTCATGCTGTGAGTAGTGTTCATGTTTTGAGTAGCGTTCATGTTGTGAATAGTGTTCATGTTGTGAGTAGTTTCATGTTGTGAGTAGTGTTCATGTTGTGAGTAGTGTTCATGTTGTGAGTAGTGATCATGCTGTGAGTAGTGTTCATGTTGTCAGTAGTGTTCATGTTGTGAGTAGTGTTCACGCTGTGAGAAGTGTTCATGATGTGAATAGTGTTCATGTTTTGAGTAGTGTTCATGTTGTGAGTAGTATTCATGTTGTGAGAATTGTTCATGGTGTGAGTAGTTTTCATGTTGTCAGAAATGTTCATATTGTGAGAGGTGTTCATGTTGTGAGTAATGTTCATGTTGTGAGAAGTGCTCATGATATGAGAAGTGTTCATGCTGTGAGTAGTTTTCATGTTGTGCGTAGTGTTCATGCTGTTAGCTGAGTTCATGATGTGAGAAGTGTTCATGTTGTGAGTAGTGTTCATGCTGTGAGTAGTTTTCATGTTGTGCGTAGTGTTCATGCTGTGAGCTGAGTTCATGATGTGAGAAGTGTTCATGTTGTGAGTAGTGTTCATGCTGTGAGTAGTTTTCATGTTGTGCGTAGTGTTCATGCTGTGAGCTGAGTTCATGCTGTGAGAAGTGTTCATGTTGTGAGTAGTGTTCATGCTGTGAGTAGTGTTTATGTTGTGCGTAGTGTTCATGCTGTGAGTAGTATGCATGTCGCGAGAAGAGTTCATGTTGTAAGTAGCGTTCATGTTATGAGTAGTTTCATGTTGTGAGAAATGTTCATGCTGTGAGAACTGTTCATTTAATCATGTTCATGATGCGAGTAGTGTTAAGATATTTTGATGTTTTGAGAAGTGTTCATAATGTTATGTTCATGTTTTGAGATGTGTTCACTGAGTTACATTCATGTTGAGAAGTGTTCAGTGGGTAATGTTCATGTTGTGAATGAAATTATGTAATGTTCATGTTGAAACTAGAGTTTAGTGAGTTCTTCTTGTATTGTGACTTGTGATCAGCATTTGTATTTTTAGTGCTCAGTGAATATTGTTATTTATGTGTTCATACAGAAATTGATATTATGTTGACTGTGAACAATGCTTTCTGAGGTTTGTTACTAGAGTGAAAAGTTATATTTATGGTGATAGTAAAAAATCAGTGATTGAAGTTCACGATGTGAGAAGTGTTCAGTGCATGAGCCATGAGAAGTGCAAAGTTAGTCCTGCCCTATTGAATATACGTTTTCTACATTGTCCCTCTCCAAATGTTTAGAAAGCGAATTCGATTCAATAAACATAAAGGCAATAAACGAAAAACTTTGGGAAAAATCAGGTCGAGAAACGCAGGTAATATTGATTTTTTTTTCTACATTTTAGGACCATCCCCGCACGATATTGCCTGACCTGTGCAGGAAATTCTATAGTCTTGGATGGATGTACGGAACTGGTGGCGCCTTAAGTGTTCGAACTGGGTGAGTCAGTAGTTGGGTAATTAGTTGTAAAGAAGTAAACAAAAATAACCTGACTTTGAATATACTTAAATATTGCATGGTCATTGAAGTCACGTGGTAGTTATCATTTACAGTAAGCACACTTTCGTATTGTTTTAAAGCAGCAAGCCTTCAGATAATTTTCATAAACATTTTGGAAATGTATTTAAAAGTAAAATATTGTGAGGTAGACAAATAAAGTAATTTACATATTGCAATCGGCACTTACAATCCAAGAAAATTACCAAAATGTGGTCAACATATGCAAAAACAGTCCTTACTGCGTTAGTAACGCAGTAGACATAATTGTGGTGATCATTTAAATAATGAAAGAAAACCGTGATAGTCCAAATAGTTTACTTTGATGAGTAAAATATGAAAAAATACAATAGACCGAACAAGATATATGTGTATATATTATGTCTTTTCTAGCACAGTATAATTATGCAAACGATAATAAAAATTCAAATTCCATATTGAAAGACAATTAGCGACCTGTATTTCCCAATCCCATCGTTTTATTTCCGAATTTCACCAGTATTTGAACTTCTATATAATGGAAAAGGGAGTGCAGGAATATGTATCCATATTAGTAAACAGGAAAAAGCTTTATTTAATATAAACTGGTGGTTTTTCGTTGCCGTGGTAACAGGCTTCTTTTTATCATATATTTCAGTGATAAAATCTACATAACGCCATCTGGTATTCAGAAAGAGCTAGTTCAGGTACGTACGTGTATGTAATAATCCGATTCTGCTAAGTTAACGCGATAACTCACTCACATTTTTAGCTCACCTGAGCAGTGTTCGCAATCTGCCTTTATCCGCCATTAATCGTGCGTTTTGCTTATTTTGTTGTGTGGATAAGCGGCAATGAACTATAAGTAGCAAATAATATACCACTCTTGCATCATGCTAAGGTTTGCGCCCTCCATTTTAATTTTTGGCACTTGCACATGGTCATTTTCACCTAGACGTTTGAGACTTGTCACCCACACACCACAGCTCTAACACATGTTGTGAATAAATCTTTACTGTTCATAAACGCTGAAAGCATTGGGCATGATTTATTACTTTGGAAATATTACTTTGGAAAAAAAACTATCAACATTAAAAAAACAAGATATGTTTGTAAAACATGTATGCCCCCTATCGGCAGCCAATTAGTCATATGATCAGGTTATTATGCATGACTTCTGACCCAGTGAACAAACAATTAATAAGGGTTATCTAGTATCTACAGGTCATGACTAGTCACAAGGTAATAATTATTGTGACCCCATAGGTTGTGTGCAGCAATTTAAGTTATTACAAATCTTACAAATAATATATGCATAAATTTTATGAATCATGTAGGCCTCATTAATGACAGCCAAGTTGTTATATTACATAAGACCTTCAAATGTGTATACCAAAAGCTTTTTTAGTTTAATATAAAAATATCAACCAAGGCAACTTAACTTGTTGAGTTATTGGTCACAAACCGTCATTAAGTACAAGGTCAATATGACATTGACCCCTTGACCCCAAAATTAATAGGGGTCACCTACTGGTCATGACCAATCATCATACCAAGTTTAAAGTTCCTAGGCCTAAGCATTCTTTAGTTATTGATCAGAAACCGTTTTTACCTACAAGGTCAACGTGACCATGACCTTTGACCCTTGATCCAAAAATCAATAGGTGTCATCTGCTGGTCATGACCAATCATCATACCAAGTTTGAAGTTCCTTGGCCTAAGCGTTCTTTAGTAATTGATTGGAAACCCTTTTTACCTACAAGGTCAATGTGACCTTGACCCTTTGACCCCTTGACGCCAAAATCAATAGGGGTCATCTGCTGGTCATGACCAATCACCATACCAAGTTTGAGGTTCCTAGGCCTAAGTGTTCTTAAGTTATTGATCGGAAACCATTTTTTCCTACAAGGTCAATGTGACCTTGACCTTTGACCCCTTGACCCCAAAATCAATAGGTGTCATCTGCTGGTCATGACCAATCACCATACCAAGTTTGAAGTTCCTAGGCCTAAGCGTTCTTTAGTTATTGATCGGAAACCATTTTTACCTACAAGGTCAATGTGACCTTGACCTTTGACCCCTTGACCCCAAAATCAATAGGGGTCATCTGCTGGTCATGACCAATCACCATATCAAGTTTGAAGTTCCTAGGCCTAAGCGTTGTTTAGTTATTGAGCGGAAATCGTTTTTACCTACAAGGTCTATGTGACCTTGACCTTTGACCCCTTGACCCCAAAATCAATAGGGGTCATCTGCTGGTCATGACAAATCACCATACCAAGTTTGAAGTTCCTAGGCCTAAGCGTTCTTTAGTTATCACTCGGAAACCATTTGGTCTACGGACCGACGGACCAACGGACCGACAAGTGCAAAGCAATATACCCCCTCTTCTTTGAAGTGGGGGCATAATTATGATATTAATCAAGAAAATTCGCGCAGGTTGAACTTGAGAGTGGCAAATGGTCGGTCCGAAAGCAGTTAAGTATTAATCCAATCGCATTGAGAAAATATTTACTGACATAAATATAGAAAAGTTCGTTAACTATGAGATCTTATTATGACGAAATTCAATGTCCGGTTTTCACAGGGAGTTTGTTAGGAGAGGCAGTTGGTGTTTTTCTGTGATATCTGGACTTACAGTGTTTTTTTACGACAGGGTGAAGATTTATTTGTTCAATCCAGTGATGGCACTGATATAGATCGTCCACCAACTGAAAAGAAGTTGAAAAAGAGTACATGTACACCGCTAATATCTGTGGTATATAGATTAAATGAAGGTGAATATTTAAAATATTATTATAATTTTGTGTGTAAAAAGTTTATTATATCAATGCCCATAACACGACATTTGCAAAGCAACACATGTTGAATGGCAAACAATGGTTGTTGCCAAGGGGAGTTGCTCTAGAGAGGTTAAATTTAGTTGTTGAAAAGAGGGGACCGCTTTACAGAGGTTGCACTGTATTCGGATCATTTTAATGGAGATAGTTTGTTGCCGGGAACCATCTTTTTATGAAATAGGTAAATATGCTAATGCCTGCTACCCTTTAACTAATAATTACTCAGAGGAGGAACATGACCGTGTCTCGAGTGGGGGTTCGGACCCATGATCTCTGGGTTGAATGGCACATACCTTAACTTCTAAGCCATGTTCATTTTTTGGCTTGTGTACTTGTAGCAACGAGCAAGTTGCTAAACTGTATAAAATATTTTACTGTAATACAGACTCATTGAAATAATGTCCAACACAAACTCTTGTACAGGCATTACATCAAAAAACGTTAACCAAATGCACTTGTAATCAAGTTCCTCACCCGGGGAAGAGCCGTGGACTGCACTTAAGACTCCATCAAACTGCGATGTTTTGTTATGGTGCCAAAATACAATCACCGTAAACGGCTGCCCCGACCGTGTAACGAAAGATGGCTTCCACTATATTTTGTAATACTCAACTGGGGTTTAAACCTTCGATCTCCTAAATATGCAGTACTGTAGTGCGTGCCCTGTTGAGTAAATTAATGTTTGTCTCTTTAAACGTAAAAGTATCATTGATATAAATTTGGTGGTGTTAAACCTTTCAGGATGTCATGCAGTGTACCATTTACATAATACGGCCGCTGTGATGGTGTCAATGTTATGGTCAGGGACAGAGTTCCGGATTACGCATCAGAAAATGATACAGTGCATTAAGAAAGGAAACTCCGGTATTCATACATTCATTCATTCAATTCATTCATTCATTCATTCATTTATTCATACCCTTGTTTTACTTTGCGATTAGCCTTACCTTGTTATATTAATGGAGAATCGGTGTATATAGGCTCATGCCAGAAAAAAAGTCAAATTTTCTCTCCCATTTTTAATATGACAACTAGAGATTTTTTTAAATACTCGAAGATGAAATTTATATTGATTGTAAGTAAGTGCACAGAAAAACGGTTACATTAAAAAAAATCAAGATAGCGAAACCGATCCAAGAAACTCCATCAGTAACTTTGTTCTTACTTATAATGTTTAGCTTTCACCCCGTGTTTGACACTACTTCCATTTACTCACTTGTAGGTCAATGTAACAATGCAAAAACTCTAGTTTCTGAGTCAAATTTCAGAAAACAAGTTTTATTTTTGAAAATTTATTAAAGGAACGTATATCAGGTTGTTTCTATGGACTCGTATATGGGTTTTTTTTACCGTTTTTACATATTTGAAACATCCGAACGCATCTAACAGTCTGAAGCCAATGTTCACAGGAAAATATATTATGGAGTGTCCTTACTGATCTGCGATCAGGTTGTTAATAAGACAAGGAAAACCAAACCTTTAAATTAACAGAATAGAAGATACATGTATATTTTGAAGATGGTGATTGAGATTCTCAAAATATAAAGTTATATTTGGCATATTTAACTGAATAACTAGGCGTTTTTATTCTTCTGTAGTAGCAAGTAGTTAACATATCTTGCATCTAGGTTCATATATTTGTATGTTTTTTGTTGTTGTTGTTGTTGTTGTTGTATTTTTTATAAAAAAAATATTATTATTATTATTATTATTTTGTTGTTTGTAAGAAACTTATATACAAAACTTGTTTTGAGAGATGTAGCTTTAAAGTGTTATAATTATACAAGCTACAGCATAAAAACATGAAATGGTATTCATCCTCAATTTTAAAAGTGTTGCAACACTAGCGATTTACGGCCGAGTGTTTTATAATGGCGTTACCTGTCCGTTCTTTATTGAACAAAATGTAATGAAGACTTGTGTTCGTGCATGTGTGCGTCTCATGACTGTGCGAGTGATCGATGACTAGCAGTATTATGTTGTTTTATAATGTAAGAAAAGATTTTGGAAAATAAAGCATGAATAGCACAACATTTCCCATTAGATCATCATGGGTCAGTTTCAATCTAAACATAACTAGTTGGTTTATTTAAGCTAAAGGCAAGCTATATTTTTCACAATTATATCTACTTGTATTTCAGACAAGCATTTTGACTACCACGAAACCTTAATAGTGCCAATTATTGAAAACAAATCGACGGAGGACGAAATAGCCGTACGTATTTAGGAAGAAGAAAAAACACTCGTGAATTCTTGGTTGATTTAAAATATTAATGTATCCATCATATTTCGAGGCATTCAGACTCTTATGAATAGCAAGGAGCCAAAAAAGAATGTTTCGGAAGACGTCGTTGAATTTACCCATGTGTGATGGAAAAGGCTGAAAAGTAGCAAAATATTGTCACCGCTTTTCCCAAACTTTTTAGATGCAGAAAGTGGCCCTGCAAGTCGACCTTACGCTTTTACTTGCGTCAGTTCAAATTCAATGCTGTAAAATTAAGCCTTCGATTTATGTCATAACTATATTGATGTCATTTGAACTTGATTGAAAGTAAAAATAAAAAAGAGAATTATTTTAACTATCTTCTCAACATTCGGACCACCTCGCAAACATTGCATTTGCAATGCTTACGGAAAGTATGAAGAAAAGAGTCGGAAAGCCAAACTTTGCCAGCTTACATACACCTCTATGTATTACAATTTTTGCGTTTTAAGTTATGTTAGTATTAAAATGTTTGTCTTGTTTTAAGTACTCTTTTTTCTTAATTGGTAAGAAGTCCCTTTTACTGATCCGGAGATCTGCGAAGTCATTTTACATACATGTATACCTAGGCTAGTATAGGAAAAACACAATAAGAAAATTTTAACTTTTAACATAATATTTTATATGGTTAACAAAGAATATTCCTTTTTTCGTTTTTATTCAGGAGTCAATGACGGCGGCCATGTTGGATTATCCGGAAACGAGTGCAATATTGATCAGACGACACGGGATGTATGTTTGGGGGCCATCTTGGCAAAAAGCCAAATGCATGTAGGTTACTTGTTAAAATAAGCCGCGCCATGACAAAACCAACATAATGGGTTTGTGACCAGCATGGATCCAGACCAGCCTGCGCATCCGCGTAGTCTGATCAGGATCCATGCTGTTCGCTTACCAACTCGAAACTGATAGCAAACAGCATTGATCCTGATCAGACTGCGTGGATGCGCAGGCTGGTCTGGATCCATGCTGGTTGCAAATGCATTACGTTGGTTTTGTCGTGACGCGGCTGAAATATGAAGACATAATGTTTACTGTCACTGAACTGGCAATGTATGTCAAATAAGAAATCGAAATAAATTAGTTATGTAAAGATGAATAAAATATAAGTATAAAATTATCAGTAAATGTATAGGAAATTGCTGCCGAAAAAAGTTTTTTTTAATCGACTACCCGTTATGAACGATTATCAGCCGTGATTTTTTTTACTTTTATTTATAACATCAAATCAACAAAAAAATCTACCGACAAAACGTCTTTAAAAAAAATAGATATAAAAAGGAGTACCGACAAAACGTTTTATTTAAAAAATAGATATATCTACTCTAGTTTAAGTATCTATTTTTGAGGACGTTTTCATTGATTTGATAAGTGTGTATGTTAAAAAAAAAATTTTTAAATCACGGCGGGTAGTCGGTTACACAACGGGTAGTGGATCGCTATCAATGCCTATGAGTAAATCATCATTCGTTGCTCATTTTTGTTATTGAAAGTAATAGTTTATTTGGAGTTGACCTGTGCCCGGTATTTTACCTCTGACATTTGAAGATAACACGTAACACATATTGGAAGTGACGCTAATTGTTTTTTTACAATAAAGCAAATTACTTGCAAAAAGCTTTTTAGCACATATTTTTTCCATATATCTTCATGGTTATTGGATTTTTGTTAATGAATTTCCAGGGCAGAAAGTTTTGACTACCTGTTTAACGTTGCTATGCAGATGAAGCAATTCGGCCTTGACCCCGAGAAGATTCCAGTGGCCCCGGAAGGGGCATACACATAGCTTTGACAGTTATTTGGAGGGAAAAAATGTCTGTAATCAAGGAACATTGCTTTGTTTTTGAGAAATATTATTATTTTGTCTTTCATTGTTCTTGTTATTACAGGCATGTCTAGTTCATCTTTTATGTTACCACAATAAATACAGTTATTTTTCGTTTTTCTTCTTGTTTCTTTAACATATATGTTCCGTTTTACTTTGTTACATTTGAATTTGTGTACATACACATTCGTGTATTTTGAATGTGTATTTCATAACTAAAAGATAAGAGAAGGTTTAAGGTTTGAATATGTTCTTTCCTTTAAGTGTTTTTGAAAAGGTTTTGAAGAACTACAGAAACTGTTATGAATTACTAGACATTGCCAATGACATAAGAAGCGATTACTAACAGTTGAACAGTTGAAGGTGGTCGATCAGACCAACCAAGATAGTTACCTGTTAAAATGCAATTTTAATATTTCAAGCTTTTTAAATGTGGAGTATGACCCCAAGTGCCCCTCCGCGCATTTTTTGGAGCAAAAACGGTCACTTTAGTATAACCACTGACCTTCGGTAAGCTAGCAAGACTATTTCATGACATGCAAGATCACAAAGACGCTGGCGGGACTCGAATCCGTCACCTCGAGTGGCAAGTAGTACAGAATTAGCGATATAACGACCTTTGCCACTAGCTCATGCAAGACCCTATTTCAGAATTTCACTTAACAATCAATATTGTCTGTCCGTTTAGGCTTTAAGTAACCCAATGGTATTGAAAATTATTATTTAAGGTCAATTCCCAGTTAAGATAATGTTTACATGTAAGGTTGTGCAGAGTCAACAGTTCACGAAGAAGATGAGACTTTCTTACGCAAAATGTAACGTTGCATGCTCAAACAATGCAAATTAAAACTGGACAAGGGCAACATTATCGCAATATACGCCCCTCACAGAAGCCTTTGACAGAGATGTGGGCATTATAGATAAGCATATAGGAGATATGCTCTGGGCAATATCCGGAAAATATCTGGATATATCATCTCTAGTGATTTTTATCTAAACTTTGACCCCTATGTGTGACCTTGACATTGGCAGCAGGGACCTAAATTTTGCACGCGACACATCGCCTCACAAAAGTGAACAATTGTGCCAAGTTATATTGAAATACCTCTATGCATGTATAAGTTTTGCTCCGGACAAGCGTTTTTCTATGACCTCTTAGTGTGACCTTGACCTTTGACCTAGAGGCCTGATTCATGCGCGCGACACGGCTTCTCATAGTGGTGAACATTTGTATGAAGTTTCATTAGAATCCCTCCATATGTGTAGGAGATATGCTCTGGACAAAATCTCTATATTTTATCATCTTTAGTGACCTTGACAATATATAAATAACACATGGGTTTGTGGGTAACAGTAAAAATATCAGCCCGAGGAAAATACTGTTACCCGAGGCGTAGCCGAGGGTAACAGTATTTTTACGAAGGATGATATTTTTACTGTTACTCACAAACCCATGTGTTATTTATTTTATTACCCCGAACAAAAATACTGTGATAATCTGAAATTGTCAACTGAAACAGTTTCCAGAATATTCTTAGCATAGTTTTTGGCAAAATAACGATGATATCCTATGTCTGTCCACCGTATCTGTAACGTTTCAATAATTAAAATTGTTAAATAATCCTTTGTTGCATGCTTAAATCGTCTGCATGTTCCAGTTTGACACATAATTATTTACATTGCACTTACTTCCGTTGAAAACGGATGTTCACTTTTTAACTATTCAACAAAAAGATATTTTATACGCGAAAAGCACACCAGGGTGCGAACAACTAAATTTTATGAGTGTCATAGTTACTCCAGAGAAGAAATTGATGTCCTATCGGGGTTTAACGTCGAAAATAAGAATGAATCGAGAGAAAAAAATGGCGGCCATTTTATTTCATTTTATACTGTTAAAAAATACTGTTAAAAAAAGTATGTAACAGTACAAAATTCTTAGTCACGTGGTACACTTGCATTAACAGTAAAAATAACTCCAAGAGGCCTGTGGGAAATTAGCATTACGAAAAAAGTGAGGGGTAATAATCATCTTTAGTGACCTCTAAGTGTGACTTTGATCCAGAGGCCTGGTTCATGCACGGGATCCGGCTTCTCACAGTGGTTAACATTTCTCTGAAGTTTCATTAAAAATTCTCCATGGATGTAGGATGGGTAATGTTAACATTTTTAATTTTGCCATTTTGCGCGTTCTTTACGGTTTTCAAGTCCATCATTTTTGTAGCATCAGCGTTGTATGTGCCGTGTGAAGACCGGAAAAGGTCGCCCTGTACTTTCCATTTGATATGTTTTATTCTCAATCCTTGAAGATCTGACCAGGACTCGGACCCAGGTCCCCAGAAAACCGTTCCGCGGCTATACCGATGTGAGTTATCCGGTCGCTTACACATCTCCACTGAACAGTGAACAGTTCTGACTCATGACATGGGGATAGTGCGGGATGAGAAATTAACAGAAGTTAGACTGAACGGGTGAGAAAATAACGAAAAAGGGATTTGTTCGGGATATAAAGATATAGATTTTAAAAGTTCACTTTATATGAGAATTGTCGGGAAAAGGAATCGTAAGTGATTTCAATACAAAATGTGCCAAAAGTCGAAAATCACTGTGATCTCTCATCAGCAAAATAAACTCATATCAATTAGCAACTTTTAGTTGCATTGGATTTTAAATCTTGAATTTTAATGCATAATGTTCCTTACTGTATATTAAAATATCAAACTGCCCCTTTTTAATTTATTAAAAACAAAATCAGAAAACAAAACAAAGAAAGTTGAGCCACGCCATGACAAAACCAACATAATGCGTTTGCGACCAGCATGGATCCAGACCAACCTGCGCATCCGCGCAGTCAGATCAGGATCTATGCTGTTCGCTATCAGTTTCTCTACTTCTAATAGGGTTTGTAAGCGAACAACAGCAGGGATCCTGATCAGACTGCGCGGTTGCGCAGGCTGGTCTGGATCCATTCTGGTCGCAAACGCATTATGTTGGTTTTGTCATGGCGCGGCTCAATTGTTCACCATATCAGAATCTGTTTTATTTTGTTCTCGAATAATACCACAAAATACGTCATCAATCTTTAACAAATAGCACAGTTTGGTATTTTACAACTAAGAACATTCATAAAACCCATCCCGTTTTTCAGCGCATGCGTCATACCTTAACTTGATTACGCATGTCTTTTACTTTAAAGTTGAAAAGACTTTGCAAAAGTTGACATTTTAAAGAAAAAACATATACATATTTTCGAAACTGTAAATTGAAAGAATATTGAAAAACACTACAAATGCAAACACGCACGCACACGCACACATAAGTACGGATTACCCAAAGACGAAATTCTCACTAGTCCCGTGGATCTTGAAATAACTCTTAACAGAATTTCTAATTAGAAAGACATGATGCATTCTTTCTTTTTTTTTTAATTTCCCCTTTTGCAAGTCCTTCCGACCCCTTCCCCTACACCCTTATCCTGTTGTAGGCTTTTTAATTGATTTCATCTGTGATTACCTTGTAGGTTTCTATGATAAAAAAAATCATTTCCTGTTTTGTATAATTTAATAATTTATAATGACTTCCCGTCCGGGGTTCGCCAATGTGCCCTGTCCTTTTTGGTGTCCTGCTGGGGGTCCTTTGCTGAGGTATTCTTTGTTCATTAAATGTCGCCTTTTCTTGTTGATCTTGTGCTTCATATTTTAAAGTAAATTAAGCTATATTTGCGCTATATTGGAACATAACTGAAAACCTAGTGGACGATGCACTAGCCGTGTTTTCTTAGAACGAGCCCAATAGAACTAATAAATTGAAATGTATAATGATCTCTTTTTTCACATCGCCCATCATTTTGTGTCTTGACAGAACTTTGTTTCTTCGAGTACAATACGGATTTGATATGGATTTTTTTATTCGAAAAATTGGAAACGAGTCTAGGTGTGGTGCAGTATGGGTTTAATATGAAACTGTTTGCTCTCGGAAAATGAAAACGAAGCCAGATGAAGTACAATAGTGATTTGATATGAATATTTGTACTCGGAAACTAGGCCACCTTAAATACAATAGAGATCTGATATAGATTGTTTGGACTGGGACATTGAAAACGAGGCTTAATTGATAAGAGGAGAGTTAAAAATAGGAGATCACATAGTACTAACGCTGAAAGTTCGCTGGTTAAATTTTATTAGGACTGGTGTGGTCTAGTTATTGATATGTTCTGCCTAAGATCCAGAAAGAGTGAGTCTTAAATGTTTATGAAATTCTACTTCAGATATTTTAAAGGCCCATTATGCCTTAGAAATACTTTTACAAACGTTTTATTTTTTTGTGTTCTTTTATGGTATTCAAAATCCAGTAATTCACTAAATGCGACTAAATATATGTTGTTGTTTGTGTACGAAATCTGCTGTGGTCATAGTATTATTTTTACAATAGGTTTATCTCTTAGATTTGGTTTGCTATTCCTAATCATGGTCATGCAACTACATAGTATGAGGTGAAGAAGCAGACGCTTGTTTTGGTTGAGTTTATTATGTTTTGTTTAGGGGGTGAGTTGTCATACACAAATTTAAAATTTATATGCATTTATTTTTTCAAATGAATGTTATTATCTTAAATGCTTCTGGGAATGTTGTTTTATCAATTCATTTGTAAATAAGATTGTTATATGTCTATTAACGGAATAATTTAAATAAACACGAAATTAGTTCACACCTACATGTGTATTGGTAACGTGATGGTTTAAGCCAATGAAAACACGTCAATATTATTATACTCAGGCAGAGAAAAAGTGTGCAAAGAGTAAATCGATAATCTTTATGTAGCAAGCAAACTTTGAATTGCAAGTATTTTTTCATATCTTTTCGGCAGGATAAACTGTCCGAGGGCCAGGCATTTTCGTATCGTAAAATGGCTGCCATTTACAGTATCAAGTGATTATCCCAAGCACCACCGCGACTTAGCGCGGGAATTTTAATTATAGCTAAGCTCGGCGCGTCGCATAGAATGGAAAATACCTTTTTTCATATTTTATTGTAATAAATATTTACAAACTGTGTCTTTCGGGTTTTTTTTTTATCAATATATAACCAATAATGATGTTAATATGAATAAATAATCATATCTCAAATCTGTGACTTTGATTTACAATGAAATTCTACCTTAAGTGTATTAAAAAGGTTTTTAATTTCCTGTAATTTTATTTTGTGATTATGCTTCAAAGCAGTCAATTGACCGTGAATTTTCTTTTCATATTTTGATTTCCTTGAAATCATTTTTCTCATCAAGGCATGCAACTTTAATATGATGATACATTAATTACATTCCATGAAAATGTTTAAAGATATAAAATATCTCATGACACGTTTGTCCATTTTACATTACACCTTTAATTCAGCAAATTTAAAGTCTTCATAAAAAGTAGTATGCAATCGTACCAATATTACATACGAATGTATGTTATATTTTTCTTGTTTATTATTATTTGATATACAGTATACATGACTAACTGACGATGAGCTTATCCAGAATAATCCAAAAATTGGCATATACATGTACTAACAAAGGGGCGTAATTTGCAACATTACAAAATAAAAAAATTCTATCTGCACGAGTTAACGTCCATATAAAGCCACTAACAGCTAGTATATGACCTAGGATTAATTCGCATTTTAGCTAAAGCATAAAAATATTCATAAAAAATACATTTATCTATGGAAATTATTTGGACTTACAGAGACTCGTCTGCGGTGATGTCACAAGAAATTATGATGTCTTTGCTTGGCCTTTAAAAAGCTTTACATGTACTTCCTTTTTCATTAATTACCGTATATATTCTAAAAACGGCATCTCGTGGACAATAAAATTAAAATAACACAAACACGAGCGAAATTAATACAAACAGCAGTCTACAAATTCATCTATCGACTTTTAAACTCCGTATTTCTACTACAATGGCGTAGAATCTAACATTAATTTTGGTAATAAAAATAGATTTTAATGACATCATTCAGTGTGTTAGTTAGCAAAAGAGTGCAGTAAGGTTCTTCAAAACCCCTCCATTTATTTGTCTTATTTAATGCATTCGTTTGTGGCGTTTTTTTTACAACTGACTTTAAAACATGAATAAAATTGGCCAATATTTGCACAAATATTTATCATAAACCATAGTGGCCTAATTATTGGTCTCGTAATGACACGGTGTATTATACAGGTAAAGTTTGATATAGAGGACAGTGTACTTACATTACAACGTGGTCTAGTTTTTAGCCTTAACCGCTTTCAAGATAAACCTTTAATAAAATCGTCATTTCTTTAGTACGGCTCGGTGTGAATAGTACATATTCTGAAATGTATCATGTATTTTGGATATCACCTAAGTAGTAAGTATTGTTTTTGATGAACCTTTTTTATATAAAATACTAATATACATAATGATAGCAATTTTCGTTTATTTGGGAACGGGTGGGGTGTAGTACTTAAGTCTTAAAAATCAATACATTTATGTTTTAAATTGTAATCGATAAACCTCCTTGTTTGTTGGGTTTTTTCCATACTAAGTATCGATAATTTCCCGAAACAGTACCGATAAAAAAGTTGATATAAATCCAATAACATGCGAATATTCACTCTCTATTTTTACATTAATTACAGTTCATACTTAATATTAAATATTAAACATAAAATAAATAAATTCGACAGGCAAGAAACGGTGATTTTGATATATTATTGTTATTATTATTATTATTATTATTATTATTATTATTATTATTATTATTATTATTATTATTATCATCATCATCATCATCATCATCATCATCATCATCATCATTATTGTTATTGTTATTATTATTATTATTATTTACATTTATTATTATTTACATTTATTATTATTATTATTATTTACATTTATTAATATTATTATTATTATTAATAATATTATCATCATCATCATCATCACCATTATCATTATCATCATCATCATCATTATTATTATTATTATTTGCATTTATTATTATTATTATTATTATTATTATTATTATTATTTACATTTTGATAATAATAATATTTACACTGACCCCGGAGATTAAGTAGAGACACCGCCGGTAAGGGAAGGAGTGGGTTTTTTTTAATACATGCAAACATAGCAAATTCAATGAACGTTAAACAATGATTATTGTTGTTTGTTGTCAAAACTGGTCACTGAGATGATTTATTTGAACGATATGTATACGAATAATATATGTTAATACTTACTTATAACATAAAAATATAAAGTCTGTAAATAAATAAATAAATAAATAAATAAATAAATAATCTTAAGTAAAATAAATAAATAAATAATCTTAAGTGAAGTAAACAAATAATCTTAAGTAAAATTAATTAATAAATTAATTGATTGATTGAATGATTTATAATCTTAACTAAATAAATGAATAAATAAATAAGAAAAATAAATAAATAAATAATCTTAAGTGAAGTAAATAAATAATCTTAAGTAAACTTAATTAATTAATTATTTAATTTATAATCTTAACTGAATAAATAAATAATCTTAAGTTAAGTAAATAAATAATCTTAAGTAAACTTAATTAATTAATTAATTATTTAATTTATAATCTTAACTGAATAAATAAATAAACTTAAGTTAAGTAAATAAATAATCTTAAGTAAACTTAATTAATTAAATTTATAATCTTAACTAAATAATTAAATAAATAAATAAATATGGTGGTAACATATACAAGGGTAGTCGATTACATGATCTCATTGAAACGTGAATTATTGGCGTTTTATTACCTGTCTCGGTGAGATATTGACCGGTTCCTCTGAGGTCAGTGCATAATCATACATAATATTGACCGATATATACTCTGGTACCGTAATTGTTGAACCAATAATAGGACGCGACACAGTTGTCATAGGTACCAGGCGCGGATCTAGATTTTTTTTAACCTGGTGGGGGGAGGCGGGGTGTCGCAAATTTCGATAAGGGGTTATAAATACATTTGTACTGTAAAGGGAGTTCACAAGTTTTTCATTGGGGCTAATGAATCAAAATTATTGTGTAAAGAAAACAATTGATATTCAAATGTCAAGGGGCTTCCACAAACAAGCCAAAGTCCACTGAGAGTGTGGTTATGACCACCATATACCCCACCACCCTTGCATCGCGCGTGAGTATTGAAGCAGATCAGGGGTTGCAAGTCCGGTCCCAACTACCATATGGGTTTTTTGGTGGCTACATGAGTCTCCGTTAGCTATATCAGTGACCGGTAGCGATATGGGTTTCCGGCGGAGTTTCCGTCAATCGCAACTTTTCGGCCCTTTCCGTCAGTCTTCGGATAAAAATAATAGCCGAGAACGTTCCGATTGGACTTTCCGTTAGCGATATGGGTTTCCAAAGGCGATATGGGTTTCCGGTGGCAATATGGGTTTCCGGGCGCGATATGGGTGCAGATAACTTATAACGACGACGAAGAAGATGTAATTCAATTATTGTTCCTCATTAAAATATAACCTCTGTTGGGAAGTTATGACAAAAGATAACGACAAACATATACACAAACAATTATATATACTGTCGATTGATTTGGGTTCACTACCTTCGTTTCATGAAGTACGCGGTTTCCCTTTAACAAATCACCTGTTTCCAAAGCAGAATTATTTCCGCACTTGCTCTGATTTACTTAGATCCTGTTTCAGTGACGATTCCATTGACGTTAGCTGTCATTTATTTTAGCGGCTTGATATCAATATTCTCACAAGTTATAAAGTATGCTTTACACTGGCTTTTACCGTCTTTCTAACCTTCGCTTGGTGCGTGCAAGTCGTTGAGAGGCACACGGCATCGGCAGAAGTTTTAAAGAACCTGGGACGGAGAAAAACCCCTACCGAAAAGTGTATCCTATATTTATATACGGCTGCCGATGTCCAGAATAGAGCTGGGGGTTAGGCCCAGGACATGTATTGGTAATTAGTTTTACAGGAATACTTTGCTGCCTTCATTTATATTTTCCCCACACAAAATGATAATAAGTGGAAAGGTATACTATACATGTATTTTAATCTTGACTTTAATCTTGACAATCGTTGACCTAGTTTGAGTACATTTTGTTTAGTGGCGTTCAATCATCATCAGACATTTTATTTAGTGGCGTTCAATCATTATCAGTTGTTATATCATAGTTTAACAAATATTCCGTTATAGAATATTATAACCCTGTTTTGCATTTCGAACAATCCATTCAAAGTTAAATAACAAAATATGAGCTAGCTATCAAAAGTATAGTAGCGTGTTTGGAAGCTGGATGGTAACAAACAGTCCCAGCAGGTAGTTTAAACTGAAAGGGACCCAACTGAGGATTATTTGACATCAGGGAACCAGAAATATTTTTCAAGGCTTGTGTACCATTTACTGTAGGTCTGGAACAAAATTTCAGATCATTTGCTCGCTCAGTTCTCTCATTATCATCATCTTTATTGTGCAAAGTGACCGAGAAAAAAAACGTTGCAACGATTTTCACTCAATCCAGCTAAAAAAAATCTTTTGCAGGAAATCGATTTTCAAACTAACTCTTGAGTATATTTCCAGATTTTTTTTCATTAATTTATGAAATTTGAAATGTTGTTTAAGGTGAATCAGCATATTTAAAAAGCAAAATGCACGAACATAACGTGCAATCGTAACTTATCGGCTGCCGGTGAAAGTATGCTGTGATATGTTTACCTTTTTCCGAATTATTGTTTTTCTCTTTTTCCTTGTAAATACTTAAAATTCAAATGCATGTCATATTTCTAGAACCCCTCCCATCTATTTACACATCCGGGATACCTCTCGATTTTACTTGATATATCACAGAAAAAGCGGCCTCGCAAGAAGGTAAACAAAGATAATTTTAAGGCTGGCCTAGCGGTAAAAGTCAATTTAATTTAAGCGTAACCGACTAACCGTACAACATCTAATAGTTTCACCCGTAGTGACGTCATTTTGACATAGATTAATAAAAAATCTCGATGGTCTTTAATTTTGACACCCAACTAATAAAATATTAGCAGAATTTGCATTTTCATATTTCCTTTTTTTATTTTAAGTCACTTTCTCAAGTTTCAAGTTTCAGTTTTTTATGCAAATCAATTTTTATGAGTTTTCGGCCCCTCAATACCACGGCTTTAATTACAGCTGTGACAGACGTTTTTTAACTAACAAAAATAATTAACCATATAACTATAAAGGCATATTTCTGCCACCAGATAACCATTTAACTAACTAGTTAATTAAGAGGTTAACTAGTTATGTAACTAGTTAACCTCTTAATTAACTAGTTAGTTATCAGGTTAACTAGTTACGTAACTAGTTAATCTCTTAATTAACTAGTTAGTTATCAGGTTAACTAGATACGTAACTAGTTAACCTCTTAGTTAACTAGTTTGTTATCAGGTTAACTAGTTACGTAACTAGTTAACATCTTAATACACTAGTAAATTATCAGGTTAACTAGTTACGGAACTAGTTAACCTCTTAAATAACTAGCTAGGTATCAGGTTATCTGGTGGCAGAAATATGCCACCATACATAATAAATGAATAAATAGATAAATAAATTTTGACTCATCTGGAGGTATGTAGCTTTAATTGGAAATTCTAGTTAGTGTCGTGTGCATTAACTGTATTTTCCCAAACGTTCTAAGTTGCGATTCCGTGTTTTTTAGACATGTTAATACCGTACTTGCCATTCAATGGAGACCAACATATACGTAAAGTTATATCAAGCAAATAATAAAACGCTCGTTTAATTGCTTACAAATATGGTGGATTGAATTAAAAGCCTTGACTTAGAAAGAAAGCAAGGTTAAATAGAAGATTGTATACGTGACAGGCATCATATTGCCAAGGTTACGCAACTTCTCTTTCCGTTGTGTATGCTAATTTCAATGTTTAAATGTTACCGTCCATAGCGATACGTCAACGCCCATATTTTTTACATTGAATAACTTTTTTTTTCAAGGCTCATCAAATCTTAAAGCTGCTTGCCTGCAGATTAGCTAAAGAAATCAAATTTGAGTAAAATACTTTGAGTAAAATGAACACAAAATTTAAGAAAAGTAAAAATTCAAGTAATGATTTACATATAATATGCAAGTATGCAGTAAATTACTAGATACATGTAGATACTTTTATTTTCTCCAAACAAGAGAGCATGACCTGCCGTTTGCAATGAGTACTTTCTTTTACAAAATTTTATTTTTGTTTTTTATTTTTCAAAATTTTCACGAAAATCAGCATGAATCTGGAGGCGTGCTGCTTTAATGTTATAATTTAAGTTACAACTTTGCAGTTTTGAAAATGTTTAGATACATGTGTACTCTTATGCATCACATCCAATTAACAAATTGCCTTAAAGCAGCATGCCTTCAGATGAGCGAAAATATTTTAAATAAATATAAATTAAATATTTAAATAAATCAAACTTGTGAAGAAGGATGAAGTAATAATTTGCATGTTATGAGCGATTAATGGTGAACTTTTCATTATGTGTTAACGCATCAAGGGCATTTTTTGCATATTTTGACCTCTTTTTGTAATAAACGTGGGTTGTAAGTGCCATTAATAATGTGTAAATTGCTTCTTTTTGGTTACAATTTAATTTCATTTTCAAAATTTTCATGAACTTGAGGCGTACTGCTTTAATGTTTAGCCTACTACTACCCACGTGACATGTGTACCACGTGACATGTGCAGCGCATCTGTGCTGTCTGATCATGGTCTGTGCGGTTGCTTATAGGTTAAGAAAAATAATATACAGTGTATTGAAAAGACTGAATTGAGTAACAATATACATATAGTTATTGGTTTTTTTTTACATATACATGAACGTCTAATATTTTGGACTACTCAAGGCCAGACCTGTCAGTGTTTCGTCTGTAGTACCTAACCGGCAATAATTAGGGGCAATTAATATATTAAAATAAACAGTGGAAAGCAGTCCAATTTCACAAATTTGGCGCTCACCTCATTTCAAAATTATTGCTATGCATGGCTTCTTTTGATATTGCACATAATTTTATATAATATTACATGAAACTTCTCCGTGGTGCAGCTATCCTTTTACATACAACTGCACTGAAATTGTAAAGGTATTAAATCTAACCTATATCTTTACACATGTAATTGCGAGTTCAAAAACAAATTTGTGAACGTGACTTCGTTCTCCCACAAGGTGAAGGTCGCTATTTAATTTGTATTCTATACGCTATTTTGTCCTATTATGGTTTTACGTTAATATCCGCGCGCGCAGTTCTTAAACGATTTTGTATAGGTTAAATATGCAGTACATTTGTACTATATCGGTTGATCTAAATAACATTGTTAAACTAACTACCTATGTAACCGAGTTTTTTTAACTTGACGACCCCCATTTTCAACCTGTACTTTTAACAGTTTATTCGATAAGAAATTTATCCGCAATTAAGTGACTTGGGATTTTTCTATATACAGTAACGTTTATAAAATAAGCATGGATTTGTGCGGTCAAAAAAGCAAACTTCTGCATGCCAACTTCAAAAACATTGTTTTCAAATTTGGATCTTATATTTTTGTTTGTTTATTTGTTTGTTTAAAGTGGAAAATAACTGATTTTTTAGTTTTATCCAAATGTACATGTACAAGTCATAATTCTACAAAAGTAAGTTTTAATTATATCCATGTAAGTCGTGTATATACAAGATGTTTTGGGCCGTTAACTTCAAACCATTTACAATTGTCCCTCACCGCTGTGGATTCGAATCCCGATTCTTTCATGTGAGAAATAATGCACGGAGGGGCACCTAAGGTCATCCACAGTAAAGCTGGAAAGTCGCCATATGCCCTATATTGTGATGATGCGACGTAAAATTGAACCAATAAAAAAAAATTATACAAGATGTTTGATTGCAAATAATTATATCTTCACACGCTTTTGTTTGTTTACAGGTGTCTGATAACGAGTAGAAAATTTTATCATGGAACGTTCCAGTTTTTGACAAAATATGACGAGTGAAATAATAACATCCAGAAATACTTATATCATTTTGGATAAATCTGCGTTAGAACCGGAAGTGATATCATCATACACGGAAGAAAGCGCGTTAGAATTCAAATCAAATTCTAACAAAACGCCAAGTGCTGGAATCACGGGGTGGGAACGTGCACAAAGTTACACTAATGTAAGACGTGACGCCACCGAAGGGTCGTTATTAGTTCGAAAAATGAACAGCTATAGTCAACAGTTTGGTGCACCACTTCAGACTACAAATGGACTAAGTCATCAAGCGCAACTCGGGGAACGAATGAAGAACATAAATATAAATGTTGCTGCAGATAAATTCCTACTTGGAACAATGGGAGCTTTATCATATAATGAAGAAGGTAGGTTAAATATTTCGAAGATATTAGTACGGTACTAATTCAATTCAATAGTTCTATTTGATCCGGTGTCGCGTAATAATCACGCGGGCGTAACCAGATCAATGGTTTCCGGTATAACTCGTGATATTTCGGCATATTCCGCTAGTTTCTGTAAAAAAAAAACACACTAGAATTATTATATTTATACGGAAGTGTAAATAAATCATGTTATTTTATACACAATTTTAGCCTGACTAATCGAAACGTCTGGAGAACTATGGTATACATGTACGTCATCTGTCCGCGTCCAGATTTCTGTACAAAAATACTCTTATTGCACCCTTGTGATTCAAAGTGTATAAAGCTATATATCTTTATCATCTTCAACAATACTGTTTGATTTTTACCAGGAATACTTCTTAAATACCCGTATGAGGAAAATATAATTGCATATTTCCTTCAATGCGACTGGCGCATGCACGAAATTATTACTAAACAGTTAGCCACACTCCCAAATAGCAACATTGATCTAATATATAAATACAATATTTATATGTGTTAAATAACATTCTACGTAGCAAACCCTTCCGAGAATCGATCATAAGATAACAGAAACAACATAATTTTACTGTGTATAAATTTTATCAAAAATATTTCATTACATAAAACTTTAACATCTTGAAAGCCACATTATGTCCCATGCAGAAATGCTTTTATTTTTGTTTCTCAGTAGCTTTTGCATTTTGCTATCGTTTTGGTTTTTAATGTTACTCATTGGCCAATTACCTGAACCATCTTTTGCTTCTGTTGCAATTTTGGCAATTAGTACAATTGTTATGCTTTAGTATTTTGTATGGAAGTCAAAATACTTTGCTACTTTTGTGATAAATAATTTCACATTCTGCGTTAATTCCTTCAGGAGATCAGCATCTAGCTTGTTCTTAAACCATTATTTAAACGTTATAAAACTCACATTTACCATTTCTAAAGAAGGATAAAAATCTGTGGCATAGTAAATTTAAGACATTTAGGTGTGGCCGAGTGGTTAAGTGTCGGACTAGTAATCTAAAGGATTGCTGACCGCGTGGCTTCAAACCCCGTCGGCGGCAAGCCATTGTTTCCATGAGCAAGAAACTATACATTCATTGCTTTGTATCGCTATCGTGATATAATTCCTTCGAACTCCAAACGGTGATTTTATTTAGCGATAAAATCCCTGTTTGGGATAAATTATTTCTTAAATAAGCTTTGAATCCATTACTAAAACATTATTAAACACATGTTTGACTTTTCAAAAGAATAAAAGAATAAGGATTTCTGAGGCATTTTGTGCCTTTAAGGTCTTCAGCGTACATGTTTTTATACTGTCATACAGATGAAATAACAAATTGTTTAAAAGGTACAAAGTTTTTTAACATATATCTGTAAGAAAAAGAAGAAAGAAACCCTGTTCCGGTCTTGTAATTACATGTAATTGCTTTCTACATTTGAGATTATTTTCTTTATTTTCTTGGACAGTGTCTCTTGGAAATTATTTTTCAATTCTTAGACCATCCCCTCACTGTACCCGACCCCTCTCACCACCAAGAAGTATCATGTTAAACAAAGGTTTTAGCAGTAGCTTTTTCTGTTGTTTTGTTAGAAAATTTCATTCACAAAATTACATTTTTGATTTTAAGAACCAATACCTTCCCCTTTTACGTCAGTATAACTCGTGTATTCCGTTTCACGTGCGCACGACGTGAATCTTCACAGATTGATACATACTCAGATTTTTTTAATTAAACTATTTGTGAATATATCTTAATAACGGTTTCTTGCTTATAATCAAATACTAAATGACATTGCAAAATACAATTTGCAATCTAATATTGTACGCTGTGGAAATACGTATTGTTTTGTTGTTTCAAACTTTTAATGATACCATCGCGAAGATTCTGTTGGCACTGCAGTGTTGAAATACGTATTGTTTTGTTGTTTCAAACTTTAAATGATACCATAGCGATGATTCTGTAGGTACTGCAGCGTTTATGACGTAAGATATATTAGCAGTTTTGATATATTATATAATATTTGTTAACTATTATGCCATTCGCCAGAATCCTTGCTTCTCATCTTTGGTGAACAACGTCTCGTTTCTTTTTTTTTTCAGCGGGAAACCCTGTAACGGCATCGCCAGCAGACGACACCGGGTATTGCAACGCGGCTATGGCGTTCATTGAGGCCGACAGCAGCTCGAGAATTTCGTGCAATACATCAAAAGTAGGCGCAGTGAGCGGGGACAGATACACGTATGTTAACAAATTTTTAAGTCGTTTTTTTTCTTCTTATTTTTATTTTATTTATTTTCTATTAATTATTTTATCCATTTTTATAACTATAGAATTCAAGAAAATTTTAATGATGTAGAGAATTTGTTTCCATCGGTTTCATTTAAATATTTTTTCAAAAGAAAAAAAGAGTATTTGATTGGTTAAAATAGAAAAATTAAGGGTTTTTTTAACAATACTGTTTGTTTTTTAATCAGTAAAAGTATTTATTTGTCCTAATGTGCAATAAAAAGCATGTATTTTGGGTAAGGGAATTATTCTTGTAAACTTGTAAAACAATTTCCAAAATATCCAAGAATATGTAAATATGTACTGCAAATGTTTATCGCATTATATAAGTAATCATAGCCTGGGTTCCAGTCTGTCGATTTTTTATGTGCTTCTGTTCGGCAAATTGATACTATCAAAACAAAAGATGTTGTGTTATCTATGACGATCGAGTATGAAATAGCGCGTAAGTTATGAATAAATAAAAAAATATCAACGCCTGAATCCCAGGCTAAAGTAATCATTAAAATTTATGCATTTATTGCTTACTGAAAAATTTGGCATATAGACTTTATCGAAAATAGATTTCTCATAACCTGCCTTTATTTACATGAAATGTAAATTCGGTAATACCTTTACAAATTGAAAATAATGCTTAATACAATTTTGAAAATGATAATTACAATAAAAAATTTGATAATATTTATTATACAAAAAAAACAACAACAGCAACAATAATATACATGTAATAAGTACAATTATGATAATATTAAATAAAAGACTTATCTCGCGACACAAATATTTTATATCTGCAGTCATGTAAACTTTTCCACGTTTTATCAAAATGTAAATAAAGTACATTGTATAAAATTTCATATGATGTAGCAAATCCGAGTTAAGGTATGACTGTCCTTACACCAACATTTTCGCATTACAGGATATAAAAGGATTGCATAAGACATATTAAGAATATTTAATATTAAACGACTTTACCTTTCGTTTTAGAGAAATTATTTTTTGTGTTTTAACCCTTATTTTTATCATTTCCCTATATGGATGCCCCTTTCAACGTTGTTTGGTATGTTTTTTTCTCAATAAATCAATAAATAATCAAGAAAATATAAAGAAAAATGAGCCGCGTCACGACAAAACCAACATAATGGGTTTGCGACCAACATGGATCCAGACCAGCCTGCGCATCCGTGCAGTCTGATCAGGATCCATGCTGTTCGCTTACCAACCCTATTACAAGTAGCAAAACTGATAGCGAACAGCATGGATCCTGATCAGACTGCGCGGATGCGCAGGCTGGTCTGGATTCATGCTGGTCGCAAACGCACTATGTTGGTTTTATCGTGACGCGGCTCAGATAATCAAGAAAAGAAAAAGAAAAATATCAAATAAATATGCGCACACTATATCTACAGGCACTTACGATTTTTTCAATGTCCACAACATAAGCACTTCAAGAAAGTGCATTGTCTAAATTTATTTTTGAAATGCCATAGCTTAAACAAATATCAAAATTTTCCTAAACGCTTATATGACAAAATAGATTGAGGGAGACGATTTACCGTTATAATATCAATCAATTAGATATAATCCAAACATGTACAATCGCTGTGAAAAATGCGGCAAACTGGATCTGCCAAATGCCATAATATATAGATGATCATGTGTTATTTATTTATTTATTTTTTATTTATTTATTTATTAATTAATTTGTACTTTTTTAGTCAATGTATGTAATTATTTATACTTTTGCAGTTTAACAAGGGAACAATTTTGAATATTTTGTCTATAATTAGGATAAAATGTAAGAATTTAACATAATATACATGAGAAAATTTATCTCGTGACTTTTTTTCTTCTAAACATCTACTATCTAGTTCTGTGGGGTTTTTTTCTTTTACATTTTTCTTCAGAAGAATTTATTTTGTCAGTGAACATATTTTCTTTGTTAAAATTAAAATGAATTTTTGTTCTATTCTCAAATTTAATTATTTTAAAACTTTTTGAGGCGTGTACGTAACTTGGTATATGAGGTTGAAATTTACTGCATTAGAAAATTTTAATATCATTTGCTCCGCCTCCCCTGAATAAGTTTTAACAGAACAGAACAGAACAGAACAGATTTTATTATTCAATATGACTTGAACATAACAGTTCCTCGTCATTACACAAATATACAGTATACATTAAATACAGCGAGAGTGAAAATACAAACAATACAAATTTAACATTTGATAGTATCATACTAGTCATATACATTATTCATATTTTCATTTCTAATACTAAATGCTTTATTACAAAATATTGCTTATCTATTCAAAGTATTTGTATTACATGTATTTAATAGATCAATAAATTTATTATTATATTAAAAATGCGACGCGCTGAAAATAAGTACGGAAACAAATCAAGCACAATTAAGCTTAATATCAGATACAGCATTATTTATTTGTTGATGTGTTAATGATCGAAACCAACGACTTTATAGTTTGTTAAAATCACTGTTTGTTGTTTGAATGCGAAGCATTGTATCATTTGGGCTTTGTAACACCGCACTTTGGGGTCAAACGCACTTTGGGGTCCGACCCCAAAGTGCGTTACGTACTTTGGGGTCCGACCCCAGAGTGCGTTACGCACTTCGGGGTCCAATTTCGACCCCAAAGTGCGTTAAACAGGTACATATGCATTTTTTAACATCAGGCAAACGACCGCACTTTGGGGTCATAGAAAATTAATGTTCATTATGTTTTAAATAATATATTGTAGTCAAAGCCAATGGTAAACAAAAAATCAAGATATCAAATAGACACAAACATGTGCCCTGAATAATATTAGAATCAATAGGGATTTAAATGGTCTTGATTAGTAAGTGAAGAACTTTCACCAAATAAATCACCAAATAAAGAATTTGTATCAATTATTAAGCTTAAAATATTTTTTCTCAAATTTTCCATTTATTTTAAAAGAATGTACACCTTTCATTAAATCCATTGTTTTTAGCTAAATGCATTATTTTCCCGTTTTTATTTACACATTTTATAGAAATATGATAGTCTCAGCATAGACAAAGGTATAAATTCTGGGAAATCTTAGTAAGAAATTTCAGTAAAAAATGTGCCTGATAATATGTTGAAAGAGCCATTAATTCAGCTAAATGTGACATATAAGAAACTTGACTAGGTGTAGATGCGGCTTTAAGTAGTAGTCCGTACAGGCAGTACTAAAAATATCAACTATTTAAGTAATCGCACATTAAGAGCAGAGCTTCAGAATAATGTAAATTTCTCACTGGGGGTATAGAGGGGATTGTGGGGTATCGATCCCCCGAGTGTTAAAAATAACGTTTTAAAGGCCCATTATGCTTTTATTTGATTTTCTTAAAAGCTTTTTTATTTTGATGTTCTTCTATATTATCCAAAAAATACACATTGGCCAATTACCTGAACCATCTTTTTCATCTGTTGCTTTTTGGCAATGATGAGTACAGTTATAGTGAATTAGTATTTTATATGGAAGTAAAAAAATACTACAGTGTTTTGACTTCTTTTATGACAAATAATTTCACATTTATTGCTACTTTATTCAGGTGACAAGCATCTTACATTTCTCAGATATTCTATTATAACATTATAAAATTCATGCTTGCTCTTTCTAAAGAAGTATGTAAGATTTCCCATAAAAAGCCTCTGGCGAACGGTTGTTACGGAGCTTACAAAAACCCTTAAGTTTGTTATGTATTTGTAAAAATCACTATTTATAGTCCGATCGAAAAACTTGATGTTTCACCAGAACATTGCAATAGAGTATATTTATAGTTCTTTGGAAAAAAATATTAACTGCATTTTATTTTCATTCCCAACATCTTTAAAATGGGGCTCAATATGGCACCAAAAGTTATCAAGTAAATGACCGACAGAAAGGGATATTTTTCGCAGCATCTTTTAAGTCTATAGGAATACACAATTTCTGTACTAGAGTATTTTGAACGGTGGCATAAAAGTGACATTTGTAATTTTTTTGATACTTTTGTTTTTGTTTTTTTTCGTACATATTTTTTGTTTGTTTGTCGTACATATTTTTTTTAGTTTTGAATACATACTTTTTTTAGTTTTGCATACGAATTCTTTTTTAGTTTGCATACATATTTTATTTTAGTTTTGCATACATATTCTTTTTTAGTTTGCATACATATTTTATTCTAGTTTTTTTGTACATATTTTATTTTTGTTTTTTCGTACATATTTTTACATGACGCCATTTGCAAAGTAGAGGTTTGGATAATTACACCATTTGTAAAACACCATTTTCAAACACTTCGCCATCTGTAAATTACAGTACCCCATTTGCAAATGCCATTTGCAAATACCAACATTTTCATTTTAGAGGTATCAAAAATAACAACACTTATATAAAATCAAATAATATAAAAAAAATGGGCCGAAAAGGGTCGGCCGAAACCAGACTTGCAAGGCCGAAAACGACTGGGCCGATTCCAAAAATGGGCCGAAATGTGACCAAACCTCTGTGCTAGTTTTATACTCACCTATGGGCTGTTATGAGATTTGAAGGCTGTTTTGATTGGCTAAAATATGTATGAAAAACAAAAATAAAATATGTACGAAAAACAAAAATAAAATATGAATGCAAAACTAAAAATATATGTATGCAAAACTGAAAAAATATGTATGCAAAACTAAAATAAAATATGAATAAAAAAATAAAAAAAAATAAAAAAAATGCAAATGTCACTTTTATGCCACCGTAATTTTGTTATTTGAAAACAATTTTTAGATATTTCAAGTGGTAAAATTAATGAAACTTTTATCACTTAAGCATCATAAAGTATTGACCGCCATCTTGAACTGTACCTCAAATATTCCAATGTCGCAGAAAGAAAATAAGTCAGTACTCAGTATTTAAGCAGAACTCAGATGACACCTTTAGACCCCTTGAACCCAAAGTGCGTTGATATGTAGCATATTAACGCACTTTGGGGTTAATTTCTCGATTTTAACCCCAAAGTGCGTTGGACCCCAAAGTGCGGTGCGAAGTTTAACGCACTTTGGGGTTGGACCCCAAAGTGCGTTGGACCCCAAAGTGCGGTGTTACAGGGCTTTGCCCCGTGATATAGTTCCTCGCGTCCGAACTCAAATCAGTGTTTTAATTCGTGGCTACTAGCGATAAAATTACTGTTTGGGATATTATATTATTTCTTAAATAAAGGATACATTTTAATACTATAGTATGTCAAATAATTAATTCTAATTACATTTTTTAAGCTGTAAAGAAGTTTGCAGTCCGCAGAAAAAGGCTAAACAAAACTTGCACCCCTCACGACCCCCTCTATTACCCCCGTGCAGAGTTTGTGGCGACCGGGCATCGGGGTATCATTATGGTGTTAACACATGTGAAGCCTGCAAGGTATGTAACTCTTTCAGAGATTGTTTCGTCTAGGGGAGATAATTTTTAAATCATGCAGATGAAGCTGCAATGTAAGCACGCATCAAGTTATAGAAGCAACAACTGACTTACTTGTTTGCAAAAATAATGTCAAGGTAGAATTTATTAGCAGCATGGTCAAAGAAAAACACTCGATAATTAGACAATAAACAAGAGTACTGGTCTTTCAAAAGATTCTGTGGCAATTAGCAACTTTTCTGTTCTTTCCGTAAAATTCGGAATACACAAAACGTTATTTCAGTCTATTTTATGATAAAAAAAAGATTTAAAAATTAAATAAAAATAAACATGTAAACAAGCTAGGATATGTTCAGTTATTTTATATTTAGCATATCGTGATCAAGTCGAAATTAACTCATAGATATACAAGAAAAAAATACATTATTTATATACAAAATATCATCGAAATTCGAACTGTATATACTGTCCTCGGATGATAATTTGGTCTTAACGGTACATGGGAAAGTCCAAAAACGGGGTTATCTGGATTATTATCCGATATCGTAAAAGTAAACACTTACATATACTATATAGCATTATTCTTACAGTATCGTTTGTGTATTACCGTTATGGCTCTGTCGGTAAATCGAAATTATTTTAACATTTAGTGTTTTGTACTCATAGGTTCGAACCCCACGTAGTACAGTGTTTCTTCTTGCTCTTTTTTATCATTATAACTATTTATTTATTTTTCGTTTTCCTTTTTGTTTTCTTGTTATAATATATATTTTATAGTATATATTTATTTATTTTTATTTCTATTATTTTCTCTATTTTTTGGATCGCATTGTAATAAAAAATTCGATCTCGTATTCATGTATGTATCTGAAAAAAAAAACGGTCAAAATTGTTTTCTGAAAAATTGACTGTTCTGAGGTAAAAAAAAAATGTGTCGTACCAGTAGTCGAACTTCTGCCTGTACGGATAAAACACAATACTGACACGGTTGCTCTACCTACTGAGCTAACAAGACATATGATAATATGTCGTTTCATTTTCATTTTTATAGGTTGTGGCATTGATCTGCCTAACCTATTTTCCCATTGTTATTGGTCTTTGTTATGTAAACAAAGGCTCAAGTTATCATCCTAGGACAGTACATGTATACCTGTTGACAATATATTGAATTTGGTTGTAACTGTAAGTCAATCACCTAATTAAGAACCTTTTTTTGAGAAAGAAATGCTCATTATTTTAGAGGGATAACAAAGTTTACCGAACTAAAGAGGGGACTATTTATTTTTGGCTGATTGTTGTATAAATATTTCCTTTATTACATTCGGAACATCTTGGCGATAATTCATAATAACTTCGAATGCAATACGGATTGATAGTAGTTTTAGATGTAAACAAAAACAGACAGTGTAATCTTTGAAAATGTGTAACGAGTGTAGTTTATCTTTGACATACAAAGGAAAATTAAGTCTATTTCGTGTTATGATTGAAAATATGTCCGACAACAATATCAAATTTAAAATGCCTACTCATTTACAAATCTGAATTAATGTCAGCCGGTAGACAATTTAACTTTCGGTTTCTATAACCACATTTTTGATACTGTTTACATTTATATATATCAATTCACTAAATTTAAGGTGGAATTTTTACTCTATATATTGCAATCAACTTAGTCAACAAATATATTTTCCTAATTTTGCATTTTGGCAATTGGTACCCGTTACAATGATTTAGTATTTTGTATGGAAGTCAAATACAGATTTGTTTACAATTTACTAAATTTATCACAATTTATTTCATATTAACCATCTCACATGTTCTGATTTTATTTTAACAACATTATAAATTACATGTTTACTCATTCACAATAGAAAAACAAATTATTTCTGAGGCTAAATGTGCCTTTAACCCTTACTGGAACCGACAATAGTTAGCCGTTGCCACCAGTATAGAGCCAGGGCAGTCTGCGCCTCTGTGAAGTCTAATAAGGCATTATACTGTTGGTATCACATTGTTGTTTTGTTTGTTTGTATTTTTTTTGTATTTTGTCACTTACATCGCTTAAACTTTGAAAAAGAAAGCTGGAAAACCTTTTACGCAAATCTAGCAGGCAAAGTACAGATTTGTGATTTAGGAAAATATGAAAAAAGAAAAAAGCAGTGTAGAGGGGTTTTGTTTTATTTTTGGCACGGAGTTTTCGTGCACATAAATGATGATTCTAAAGTTTTAAATGACAAAGCCATCGATTATTAAGCGCACCATCCCAAACGTCACAATAATTATGTAGATTTTTTTTGTTTTGTTGTTAGAAAAAAAATAACATGCCAGTTTGTGTTGTAAATCTAAGCATGACTTTTTGAATTTCCGCTATTTTAAAGGAAACTTATTTAATTTCAATTTGCTGTTTTCCCATCTAACGTTTCATTTTCAATTTTACAGACTCATTTTTTCCCGTCTTTCAGGGATTTTTCCGCCGAAGTATTTGTAAAGCCGAGCCGTACGTGTGTACGGGTACAGGAGATTGTAAGACAATGGCTGGGAAAAGGACAGCCTGTTCCCATTGTCGTTTTAAACGATGCATCGCAGTGGGTATGTCTAAAACAGCCATTAAAACTGGCAGATATACGCACGAGTTGCGATCTAAAAACATTCTGGAAGTGAAACGGCTGCAGAAACAGGCTAGCGACGAGAGTCCTGAACGACCCGAAGAAAACTCGTCAGGCTACAACGATGCAAACTATACGGAATACAAGAATGAGCTCCTAAGAAAGATGATGTTGGAAGATACATTGGGGACGCTTCTTTCAGGACAGAAAATGTTGTACGAGTTTTTAGATGACTACTACAATGATGAACTAATTAAAGAGAGACAACTCTCGGTGTATGTAAGTTGTCTTTCCTTTTTTACACCATCAATTCATTCTTTCCCATTTTTATTCACCATCAATTCATTCTTTCCCATTTTTTACACCATCAATTCATTCTTTTCCATTTTTTACAACATAAATTCATTCTTTCCCATTTTTATTCACCATCAATTCATTCTTTCCCATTTTTTACACCATAAATTCATTCTTTTCCATTTTTTACAACATAAATTCATTCTTTCCCATTTTTATTCACCAAAAATTCATTCTTTCCCATTTTTTACACCATCAATTAATTTTTTTCTTTTCTTACACCATCAATTCATTATAAACATCATCATTATTTTGATAATCATCATAAGCATGATCATGATAATATAAACATGATCAATATTATCATCAAAATAAAGCATGGAATCAAAGGTTTTAGTTATTTTTATTTACTTTAAGAGACGATTTTCATAATGATGTGTTGGGCTAAAAATATCAAATTTCAAAGCACATGTGTATACCCATGTGTCATTACTTCTGTATCAGGATTAATTTTTGCTGCATTGGCCGATGAAAAGTAAATAAGAACGTTCATGTTTACTGCAAGAATTGGATTTCTTTTATAAACATTAACATTGTAACAGTATAATGAGCTTAAGGCTCAATACTTTCAGGTTTGTCCCTCATAATGAATGATTATCTTTAGGGATATTTTTCTTGAGCAAATAAATAGACCTATATTTTTAGAAAATACACTCAACTATTCAGCTCCGATGCATTCTATTTTCAGAAAAATTATATGGAAAGAAAAAGAAAACTCCTTCTGGAAAGAGAAAATGAAACTGTAAACGCTGAGCACTTAACAGCAGACTACCAAAGTTTAGAAACTGAATCCCCAGACCATAAAATCAACGACAAACAGACGAGTAAAATTACGGCACAAGAAAGTAATTGTTACTCGCAAGCTCAATCCAGCAGTCAGAGTATACGAAAAGATTTAAGCACTTTACCAAACACTCCTAACAGCCAAATATGTCCACCGGAAGTTAATAGTAACATGAAGAAACTTACCGCGTCATCTAATGATTCATTATCTACGTCAGACATCGATAAAAACATCGAAAACAAAGATCTCAATTTGTGTTCGAATCAGCCATTAAATTTGAGTGTTCAGAACAGCCGTGCTGATTCTAGTTTGAATATAAATGCAGAAAACACGCGCTCTGAAGCAGACGTGACCGAGACCGGAAATGAAATGTCAAGAAAAAAATCCGGTAATTCCGTATTGCCTCCCACGGAAACCTTACGGGCTGAAGTGATGACAAAAATCGTAAGTGACCTTGAACAAGGTGTGCAAGGAATGTTAGCCTTCGCTAAAAGTCTACCTGGTTTTTCCGACCTTCCTTCTTCAGACCAAGTATCTTTAGTAAAAGGTAATTTACTTATTAAATAGCTCCTCTAAGGTTGTATAAACAGAACTTTTGTTTAATATCCCCAAATTACATTTTGGCCTGGTTCCCTCTCTCCTAGTGGTAAAGGCTGTTAACTTTCGCTTCCAGCAGACTTCGGGTTGAATACTACATTTACTTATATAGTGACTTCCATATTGCATAGTACGAAAGATAACTAATAGTGAAACAAATGTATTTTTTCTGTTTAAGATAACAATAAATGGAGTAAATGTATATTTAATTATACTTTCTGTTTTCTTTTCCAGCTGCACGTTTTGATATATGGTACATAGGTCATATACGTTGTTTCAATGTAGAGTTACGAGTGGGAGCCTGCGAGTGGCAGTTTCATGCTGATGAGCTGGCACAGGTAAGAAAACTTAACTCTTTTAGAATTTCTTTTGCAAAAATAAATAAATAAATAAATAAAAATATCGGTATACCGGTATTATGGCATTTCATATAGGAAAATAAAAGTGAGCTAAAAACATTTCAATATGAAAACCAATGTGGCTGTGTATCTCTCTGTATCTTTATTAACGTTCCTTTTGCATAGTATTGGAGTTATTGCCCTTTGTAGTTTTTCGTAATTTGTTTTGTCAGGAGCAAAAGGTTATAATTGGTACATGTATCAATATGAACTTTAGTTGTTGGATAAATATCTTTAACGTAAAGTCTAGTGCCACAAACCTTAACGTTTCTTTTACATAATGTTAGAGTTATTGCCCTTTTGTTTGTATTTTGTTTTTGAAAAAAAAATAATGTCCGTAGCGTATCAAGTATCAACATGAAATTCCATAGGTGGATTGACTTCATTGAGAAGGAGTACTGTGCCCACGAACATTTTTTCTCTTTTTGAGTGTTTTTGAGTCACTGGTTTCAATATGTTTTAATTTGAATACTGTACTATTATACTCGGATATCATCAAAGCTGAAATTTAAGAAATTATACATTTCCACACTTCGGAAAGAACATGTTCACATACATGTATATCAGTACGAACATGGCGAAACTTGTATATTTTGTTACCACAGTGGCACCTGAATATAGCCACCGACCATCCATAAGGTAGCTGGATAGCTTGATTAGCTTTCTTAGCTTCCTTAAATGAAATAATCCAAAGTCCCTGGCAGGATTCGAATTCATGGCGATGAGGGACAAGTGGTTGCGAGTCAGGGACATACAGCACTCGATGACGGAGGCTCTTTTTTCAGATACGTTGAATTGTATATATACGTTTGTCAGCCATCCATAAGGTAGCTGGATAGCTTGATTAGCTTTCTTAGCTTCCTTAAATGAAATAATCCAAAGTCCCTGGCAGGATTCGAATTCATGGCGATGAGGGACAAGTGGTTGCGAGTCAGGGACATACAGCACTCGATCACGGAGGCTCTTTTTTCAGATACGTTGAATTGTATATATACGTTTGTCAGGGTTTATCTAGATTAGATGAGAACAGTTTATTATCATTATGTTTGTTTGTGGTACATTGTAGGTTTGGGGCGACTCCATGGTGGACCTTGCATTTACACTTTCTCGTGTAGCAAAACTTCTAGATTTAACTAAACAGGAAACTGCGGCGTTACGAGCTGTCTGTCTGACATTTCCAGGTACATTTTCAAAACGTTTAAAAGTCATATTTTAAGTATTGTTCGAAATTATGCAATGTCCCATTGCATTAGAAATCTTTTGTCTCATATAATTATGTTATGTACATCCGTTTGTCTCGTATAGCAGCCGCGTATTTACGTTTTTGGTTTGATGTGAGTGTTTATATGTTATTTAATGTTCGCTTAAAAAAATAATGTATATTAAAGTATTCTAACGGAACTGCGTATTATAATAATTTTGATTTGTACTCGTAAAATACTCATTGTTTTAGATTTAAAAAATAATGATTTTCATAAATCAAGCCCCATCATTCTGTGGGCATATGATTGGTAAGGTGTGATAAAATAAAAACGAAATTCGAAATTTTTATTATACAGCATGTATGCTTGCAACGTCGATTATATGGCCCTATATAAACGGTTATTTGGAAATATAACCCGAGCCGCTAGGTAAGGTTATATTGCAAAGGTATTGCGAGTTATATCGTTCATTGTAAGCTCATATAACCTGACCGAGCGGCTAGGCGAGGTTATATTGCACAAAACCGTTTAAACATTGCCATTTATAACATGCTTTTCGGTGGTTTATAGAAATATATCAGTGATATAAAACTGGTAATCTCACTGTTTGAAACAGTGAAATTACCACTTTGATAATTTCACTGTTTTAAATTTAAGCCCCTTACGTTGTTTTAGTGAAATACCAGCGTGCACAGTACTGGGTACCAACTTAATGACGTGACGTCATAAATGACGTCACGTTGTATTATTATTTGGCGCGCTTTTCATTCAGTATTAGGTTAAATGTCTTTTTTAAACGTTTCTTTGCATATAATAAAAAGAAAATTTGTTTAGTTTAGTGTAAGATTGAAATATAGTTCACCTTGTGAACACCAAAAGTTCATATTTCACTCGTGGCTGCGCCACTCGTGAAATATACCTTTTGGTGCTCACTCGGTGAAATATATTCCGATCTTACACTGAACTAAACAAATATCCTCTATATAAGACACCAGACAGTTTTATAACAAAAATATAATACAGCAGAATTATTTTCTTTGAGGAAAATGGAAATACAATAATTATTTCATAAATTGACATCAGTCGTGTATGTAGGTTGTACGTATTAAACGTCACTACGTATTATCCAATGAAAAGCTACGTTACAAACGTGTAGCCATAAAAACTTTCAAGAATCGTTAATAACAAAAATGTTTAATTTCTAATGATTCATTTTTTTTATAGATCGATGCATGGATCTCCAGAATCGAACTGAGGTGGAACATATGCACGATAATATGCTGGAAGTTTTCAAATATGTCGCATGTAAGACACGAAGCAACTATAACAACTGGTTCACAAAGATCATCAACTTTCTCGTGCTTCTGCGAGAATTCGGTGTGAAGTTCGAGGCAGTGTCTTCTAAACTGACACTCGATTGGTCCGTTCTGAAAGACAACCCAGTTCTCCTGTCCGTGTTTTTGAGTTGATAAGAGATATCAAGTTAGAAGAAAATTTTAGAGAAAAAAAACAATTAATCTGCCACTAATTGTGAAAAAAGGGAGACAAATTTTGATAGAAATTGATAACTATTCAAAGTGGTTTGACTTAATCGAATTTATATAATATTCGTTTTTTTTTACATTTGGAAAATCGAAATTTAACAACCTTAGTTTTTTTGGACACGAGATTTTCTGTGACAGGTTACAAAGGTGTCTTAGCCCCGAGATCTCTGAGCGGATGTTGAGCAGACGAATTTTCAATAAGATTGAATATGTTGTGAAAATGAACGCCGTTCTTATGTACTCTCAGCGTTGTGATGGTTGCCAGGAACATTATTAAACACTTACCATGCTAAATATAAATGGACTTGTCAATTTTTCAATATGGACAGAACCATTCATCATTTTTAGGGAATTTTTCTAAAAAAAAATGTACTGGTCGAATAACAAACAGTACAGGTGATAAGTGGGTACTGGTCACATGGGTAGAATGAATTGCAGCAAGCAGTTAAAGGGTTAATGCATAATAAATATGTATTACAAATGTGTGTCGTCTGCGAGTGTTTTTGAGCAGCAGGCGAAAATAAGTTGGAATAAATATGTCGTAATCATGACGCTCAAATGTATGTATTATTGAATTTGTAGAATATTTATGAACTTGATTTTTTACGGTGTAAATGTAAGAAACCTAGCTAATTGGCTACATACCAAATAAGTACAAGTATCAACATCTTTTGGAAACTTTAGTAGTACTAGTTTTGGTGGGTAAATAATACAAGCAAATGTTCTTAGTTCATGTATATAAAATATTGTAGTTTATATTGTCGACCCTTTGTCAAAGCAGCCCGGGCAATTTTGTTTAACCCATACTGACCATTTTCGACACTCTTGCAGCTCATTTTTTTACTCTGAAATTCCTTTAACTTTGAATGGACTGTTCCATATTCAAAGCTGGGCGAATCCATTATACAAAGTCAGCATATTAGGCCTATTAATTGTAATAAAATAAGCAAACAACGAATAATCGCATCTCGCAAACGTAATAGAACGGTGAAACAGTAACTGTTGTTCATGACTTCATTTAGGATTACAGTTAGTTGATTTTACTTGCAAAATGTGATATTATTTGTTAAAATATGGTGTTGTTCAACAGAGATTTATATATTTATTAAGAATAAAAGTAATTAAAGTATAAATATATATTTGTATATCAGCGACTCTTTTGTTGTATCTGAACAGTTCTGAAGGAATTTGTTAATAAGTATTATAAATATTTATCCATGTATATTAATATAATATTTTCACACAGTCTCGGAGCAAATATCAACGTACATGTACTTGGAAGGCGATTTTCGGACTTTACAATATTATTTATTTATGCTTTTTAGTTCTCACACAAACACTAATCTCTTAATTTGAAGTAAAATATGCCTGACTGACATACTTCAAAAAAGCTTCAAGATTTTACATTACTAGATCTATGCCTGCTCGTCGGAATAAAACTGTTTTGACTATTTCTTCCCGTTCACCGCCTGCCCTAAGCCAATCAGAAGAGAGTCTTAAAAGCCACATGATAACAACATGGACGACAAAAATAACTTAAGGTAGCACTCCACACTAAATTTCAAGTTTCTGCCGTCAATGTCCTACAAGCAATATGTCTGATAAATCTGATCCCAAACTACACAACCTGGAAAAAGAAAACACATTTTGTTAAGAACATATATGTCATAACATTGCAAATCTGTAATGAAATCATCCCATGTGCAACAGTCAGGCAGTTAAAAAAAAAATCCAATTCATTCCGTAAAAGCCAAAAATCTATAGTGGTTCGAGACCCAAAACAACATTTTTCGTCCCGGCAAAAAATACCTGCAAATATACGGGCTACAGAAACTTTGTCACTGCTTTAGCAACTCCCTATACATGCAAAATATCACACAGAAATAGATGCTTGGCCTTGTAGATTTTTTTACTATTGCTGAAAGTTGTACCCCCCCCCCCCCTGTAAAATTACTTGTTTTCACCGAGCATGCTGTTTAAAAGCAATGTTTACAAACAATGGCGGCCCTGACATCTATAATTATCAGCATGTGATTTATAACCATGTTTTCGAATTTGTCAATGATTATATTACATGTCACAAAAACATTTCATGCTGAAAATGCATTTTAAAGACAACCAGTCATTTAAATCCACAATAGTCACTATATCCATGAAATCCTCCCTGGCCATTCGAAGCTGTGGCTTCATTTAGTGTGGTGTGCTGCCTTAAAAGGGGCACCTACGCCATTTTCTTTTTGTTCGGATTACCGTCAGAATTGAAATACTATTTTCATGACCAGTGTGTAGGCCTCTGCGGGGCAAACAATATACGTAATACCCGGCTGAACGGCGATTCCAAGCAATTTTGCATATGCTGATATTTGTTAACTTGAATAGCTTGATTTATACAGAATTTATTTTAGTTCGATTGTGTAGGAAGCTATATTAGCTTAAAGACACACTTTCGAATCTGTTCCTGGAACCAACCAGTACTGAGCAATGAGTGTAAAGTTTCTTGCTCAAGGAAACAACGACTTGTCCCTGACGGGGTTTGAACCCGTGCGGCTAGCGATCTTGAGTGAAAATATATACCATATTTCACGAATATACTTTTTTTACAATTATCTCAAGTACTATATAGCCCTTCTTTGGTGCCTTACATGATTTTTTAATACTCTTATGTTTTCTTATAATAAAATTGTATTTTACCTTCGAGTCGACGAAAAAATGGTCCAAGTGGGAGCATTCAGCAGGTGCGCGATGACGTATGATAAACGCGGCACTGATGTAAAACACAATACGACGTAAGTTTTTATTGTTGAAAACTTGATAAAATACCGTTTTTTCTTATTATTTCTTTTGTTTAATAATTTTTATATCTTCGCAACAGTAGGGTGCGAAAATCGAACAGCGTTATACGAAAATCGGCACCGGAAGTTATTTCCGCTTGAAAAATAAGTGATCTTCCTTATTTTATCGTGTTAGAATCGAAATAACATCGGCCTGAGATGTGTATATCGGCTATTTAACACCGGTTTTGTCGTTTTGATGCGAAAAAATTAACCACTCAGGCCTACGGCCTTCGTGCATAAAAACTCCAAACCGATGTTAAATTAAGAAATAATATATCTTATCGCTCAATAACTCGTAGCCCGAGTGATATAATAATGCGCATCCGAACGACAAACAGTGATGTTATCCAGCGATAAAATTACTGATTTGGATATATAATTTCGATTCTAACACGACGTCAACAAATAAATGCTGCCGTACCTGATATTAAGCAAACTTGCGCCTGACTTGTTTCCGTACTTATTGTCAGCGCGTCGGATTTTATAGTGGTTACGTCACATGTATAATGAGGGTCGTGTTAGAATAGTCGATATAGAGAATAATAGGTTGGTGCCGTGGCGGACGAATTTATTGGGTGAGCCGAAGGCGAATCCAATAAATTCCGGAGCAGAGCCAGATAAACTTTCTCCATCCACGGCACCAATCTATTATTCTATTTATCCTGTCACCGTTTTTTTAAAGAATTTTATTAGGCAAACTACCTTTAATCACACTATCGGAAATGTTTCTATATAAACAAAGAAGGCCTTAAGCGTGCATTACTCTACAACAATGCACTCGCCGTTCTTATTATCTCCCTGTGTATTTTCACATTGCGGGCGCCATTTTGTTTGAAAAATGTGATAAATAAAAACAGTTTTTTTGTCGAATTTTGTTGTGAAAACTATCTAGAATAAAAGAAAATGGTCTAACTAAGAAAATGAATTCGAACACCAATATCTTTTATTCAGTCGTTAACGCTGCACAGACGTTTAAAAAGTATTGTTTACATGACGTCACAATGTAGCGCCAAACAGCACGTGCAAAACAATCAAATCAAGTACGCTATTTTAATGTCGCAAACGAGTTAAGTTTTACATTTATTTCACTTTTAATAATTTTTATTTCGCTTGAAAAATTATAGAGTGAAATAAAATAAACAAACAAAGTTTTATCAACGTTTCCAAAATTCGTTATTCTACACGACAGTTTTTATATTTTTTCTTGAAAAGTAGTCCGGCAAACATGCATACCACGTGATCAAGTGCCGTAGATCAGTAAAAATATACGGCACCTTGTTCACGGGGAGGAATCACGCCGTTCGTTACCCAAACAAACAAGATGGCGGATGCACCCAAAAAGTAGGTTTTTCCCTTTTTTCTCTGAAATTCATGATGTTCTTGTGTAAAGGGTACATATAACAACCTTATACATAATTTTCCTGGCACACAGAAATTTATTTCATGAAGTTTCGTCCCGTACTTCTTCTGAAATGCGCGTCACCAGATTCGAAGCGAGAGAATTTTCCACCGGTTTGATCGTGGTAACGTACGGCTTCTTCACTCAAATTCGCTGTTTCTTTACATATATGTATATTAACTGAAACCACTGACTTTAAAAATTTGTAATATGTTGTCAAGTAATCATTCATGCCCATTTTGGCTAGATTTACTTGTGTAAATATTAATATCGGGGCATTTTCCGGAAATGATAACGTATGGCGTATAAAATATCAATGATAACGTTCGGCGCATTTTTCTACTTGGTGGATTTCTATTTGTCCAGTCAGCTGATAATAAATTATTTGTATGTAGGAAATGATAGATATTTGAAACAAAAAGTTTGTCATTTCAGAAATAAATTATTGAACAATGCTGCACCATCGGGTATCAATATCTTTCTAGCTGGTGGCATAATAGATATTCGTTGTAAATATACCAAGTAAAACACACGTTTATAGTTTGAGAATATTTTTGTATAAAATGCAGAATGGAAAGAAAAGCCTCCACATTTAGGAAACATTAGTGTAATGTTGTCTTCACATTAAATTTCGCCAGTGTTGTGCGATAATTATGGTCTTATCCCCTTACCAGAAAGAAGAAATGCATTCACCAGAGCAAAAATGTTAAAATGGTACGGAAGACTTGATATATTTTCTATTCCAAAATTACTTTAACAAATTACTGATAAGAAAATCTTAGTATTTGAACCACGTCAAACATAAACAAACGAAAAGTGATTGCGACTAGCTTACACCCAGAGGAGATGAGCCTGTGTTTATACAATCTGGTCGCTCATTAAAAGAAAATTCATAAGAGAGAATAATGAATGAGTATAGGTTCTATATTGAATTTATTGAATTAGTTAGAAAATAATGTTTTGCGAAAAAGTTCAATAAATTTATTTAATAAGAAATTTCCAGTTTATTTGACGAAACGTTTTCTATTTAGCGTGACGTTGTGCCACAATGACGTCAGATATATTTGCACGACATATCCGTACAGTTTTTTATTATAAATGATTTGATCAAAACAATTACATCCAATTCATAAATTTGCCTATCGAATTTTGCTTTTTTTTCTCGCAAACGCCCCAACAAAAACAATCAATCTCTTACAAAATAGTATTGCAGGTATCAGCAATAAAGAGTGTCATTGAAATTTGCGGTGAACATTTTACCGACCATGATAAAGTTTCAAATCGGATTTGGATTTCGATGTTTTATCCATGTCCGAGAACCCGTCTGAAATCATTAGAGCTAGACCGCTCATGAATGCGCTCAGATGACGTCATTATCTTTATGAAAGAAAAGCTGTAAAAATTACTACGCTACTATGATAATAGTGTTTACGAAGTATATGTTAGTAACATATACTTCGTAAACAATATTATCATAGTAGCGTAGTAATCAGTTAGTGTTCATCTGTGTTGCTCTACAGAATTTAGAAACTTTGACAGGAGCGATAGCGGCCGGAGAATGTTTCTTATTTCCGTAGAACAGCTACGGATGAATACTAACATACTTAGTGTCAAACTTTATTTGGCTTCATTAATATTTACTTTCTTTCGTCACTATACTTGTCTATTTTACGAACACATTTCTATGAAGCACTATGAAAAATAGAAGTTTATGTAGTGTCCAAATTTATTTCTCACCCAATGAAAGCGCTGTATTTCTAAAAGAAAATCTGTGCGTTAATTTTCATTGAAGAACAAAAGACGATACTTTATCGAATTCCGTTCATATTCGATGTCTCATTTTCATAATAATTCATAGAACAGCATAGTGACGTTTTAAGGTGCCAAAAAAGCTTGACGCTAAGTATGTTAGTATTCATCCGTAGCTGTTCTACAGAAATTAAAACATCCTTCTATCGCTATCGCTCCCGTAAAATCTATAATTTCTATAGAACAGTACGGATGAGCACTAACATATACATAGATATTTGAAATTTGGGATCAAGTTTCACTTTTGGCGAAACTTTAAGATCACCAAAGGTGGAAAAGTTGCTCTATATTCGAGTACGATATGCAAGAAAACATATCACTCGTGATTACCTATCGGATTTTAATATCCATCCCACTGGCACCTGCACAAGGGCTTAAGTTAGCAAGACTCGTTACAGCCCAATGCGAAAGAGCCCTTGGATCGGATATTTCTATCCGATACAAAAACACATGACAGATATTATGCAAACACTAAATAATATTCAGTTTCTTTATTTGGATCTACACATCCTCTTATGTCTGGTAACTGGTAACATAACTTTTCTCTTAATATATAGAAAATCAATTAAGCAGACAAAACTGCGCCGAACGTTATCATTGATATTTTGTGCGCCATACGTTATCATTTCCGGAAAATGCCCCGATTTTAATATTTCAGCGGTTATTCTAGCCAGAATGGGCATGAATGCTTAGATGCCAACATATTACAACTTTTTAATGTCAGTGATTTCAGTTAATATACATATATGTAAACAAAACAGTGAATTTTAGTGAAGAAGCCGTACGTTACCACGATCCAAACCGGTGGAAAATTCTCTCGCTTCGAATCTGGTGACGCGCATTTCAGGAAGTAGTACGGGACGAAAACTTCATGAAATAAATTTCTGTGTGCCAGGAAAATTGTGGAGAAGGTTGTTATATGTACCTTTACACAAGAACATCACGAATTTCAGAGAAAAAAGGGAAAAACCTACTTTTTGGGTGCATCCGCCATCTTGTTTGTTTGGGTAACGAACGGCGTGATTCCTCCCCTTGTTGTTATCGGGCCGAAATTGATACAAGTGACAGGATAAATACACCTCTCAGGCCGATGTTATTTCTTAACTATATTACACTTGTGTACTAACACTTTGACGTGACGTCATTTGCACTATATAGAAACATAGCGTTATTTTAAAGCGCAGTAATGTTAGCGTTACACTATTGGCGCGTCATTGAAAAATTACTCATTTTAACAGTTTACTGTTCTTATTTTATATATGTAATAAATAGAATATTATATTCGTGTAAATTCAATACTAAATTTATTGAACTCGTTGAATAAAACAATATTGTGCTCGCCAGAGGCTCGCATAATATGATTTTGTTCAACTCGTTCAATAAATTTGGTATTAAACTACACTCATTCAATATCCTCTATTTTATTTTTAAAAAATATGAAATATATGTAATAGAAAGAGCATGAAAATACGAGGCTATCTGATTTGTACGAGGGGTCTTATTTTGGGTATGTGATAAATAGAATATTAAATTCATGTAAGTTCATTACTTATTTATTGCACTCGTTGAATAAAATAATATTATGCTCGCCACAGGCTCGCATAATATAATTTTATTCAACTCGTGCAATAAATTCAGTATTGAACTTACACTCATTCAATATCCTCTATACAACACTTTTCACTCAAACTTGGCTAAAAAAATCGTGGTAAAATTCGATTTTCAATTTAACTCTTGAGCATAATTCTTTATAATCTTGTGCAGACTTTCCTATTTTAAGTAAAGCAAGAATTTCCAAATATATGATTTTAGGTTTTTGACTTAAAATCTATTTAAAGGTCAAATGTGCATTTATTTTTATTAAAAGTAGACTAGTACTACATGTTTTACATATGAGCCGCGTCACGACAAAATCAATATAATGGGTTTGCGACCAGCATGGATCCAGACCACCAGCCTGATCAGGATCCATGCTGTTCGCTTACAGACCCTATAACATGGATCCTGATCAGACTGCGCGGATGCGCAGGCTGGTCTGGATCCATGCTGGTCGCAAACCCATTATGTTGGTTTTGTCATGACGCGGCTCATATTTCCTCCTTGTACTGTTTCTCTCCGAATAATTTTGATAAAATATTTCAAAATATGTCAAACATCGTTTATTTAAAAAGCAGCAAGTTATATTCCTAGGTAGGAATTTCAAGGTCCGTAAACTGAAGTAAAATAAAGCCAAAGAACATTCATTTTCAGCTGTTTTAATGGTTAACTGAAGAATACTGTTTCTAAAAATATAATTGTAAAAGAAAAGTACTTAAAAAAATATTTATACGAAATTAGCTGTAGTGCTATGAATCAACATTACTCTTCGGTTCGTCAGGTGCCGATGTTACTTCAACTCCAGCTTGAAAGGTAATTGCGATATCGACAAATAGATCGTCTATTGATTCAATCAAAGGGTCGACTGTTGGATTTACTTCTGTTTCAGCTGCAAGGTCGACTGTTGGATTTACTTCTGTTTCAGCTGCAGAGTCAACTGTTGGAGAAACTTCTGTTTCTGCTGCAGGGGTTTTTGTGACATCAACAATTGGAGTTACTTCTGTTTCAGCTGCAGGGGTTACTGTGACATCGACTGTTGGATTTACTTCTGTTTCAGCTGCAGGGTCGATTGTTAGATTTACTTTTGTTTTAGCTGCAGGGGTTACTGTGATATCGACTGTTGGATTTACTTCTGTTTTAGCTCCAGGGGTTTTTGTGACATCAACACTTGGAGTTACTTCTGTTTCAGCTGCAGGGGTTTTTGTGACATCAACACTTGGAGTTACTTCTGTTTTAGCTGCAGGGGTTTTTGTGACATCAACAATTGGAGTTACTTCTGTTTCAGCTGCAGGGGTTTTTGTGACATCAACACTTGGAGTTACTTCTGTTTTAGCTGCAGGGGTTTTTGTGACATCAACAATTGGAGTTACTTCTGTTTTAGCTGCAGGGGTTTTTGTGACATCAACACTTGGAGTTACTTCTGTTTTAGCTGCAGGGGTTTTTGTGACATCAACACTTGGAGTTACTTCTGTTTTAGCTGCAGGGGTTTTTGTGACATCAACACTTGGAGTTACTTCTGTTTCAGCTGCAGGGGTTTTTGTGACATCAACAATTGGAGTTACTTCTGTTTTAGCTGCAGGTGTTACTGTGATATCGACTGTTGGATTTACTTCTGTTTCAGCTGCAGGGTCGACTGTTGGATTTACTTCTGTTTCAGCTGCAGGGGTTACTGTGATATCGACTGTTGGATTTTCTTTTGTTTTAGCAGTAGCAGTGACGTCAGGTGTTTTTGCAGATGTAGCTTTAGCCTTTGCTTTTGCACCTGTCGATGCTTTTCTCTCAACAGCGCTAACGACATTGTGTTTTGATTTTTTTACTGGTTGTGGTGTCCCACCAACACTACGAGAACCGGTGTTTTTAGAGCCCTGGACCTAGAATTACAATGTTACCTATTTCAATGATATTTAGTTATACATATTTTATACAATGTATTTTTACGTCTTTATAAATATTCAATAAAAAGCCAAGAGGTTTATGACAGCTCTTAGTCGTTCACATGAATAAAGACCAAACCAAAAAGTAAATCAAATTTCGGAAGATCAAGAAAAGACGACAGTAATGTTACTTATTTCATGTTTTCAGTGTTTTACTGTAATATGAAATTAGGCAAGGGAAGTCGTTAAAAATTCCTTTCATTCTTTCCGTTTTAAAAGTGTCATTCGGTATTATATACACCGCTTCCGTTTTTACTCGGAACACTCGACGATTATGATTTATCCGAAAAGTTGAGATTTGTGCCGTTATCGGAATACCCCGCCTATTATCATTGCGTAACATTGTAAATGGCGGCGCCCGACTAGAACTGACACTGAAAATTTCATTGATAGGTATAGAATTCTATATATTTTTTAATTGTTTTTTATTTCATTTTCTTTGACTTCCCCGTAATATATCAGATGATTATGTTCTGATAAAACACTAGTGAAATTTATAAACTATAATTTTCAATGTTGCAGGACCTTATCTGAATTCGGATGAAAAGGATATCATAACTAAATGGAATAGCAGGCAATAATAAATGCCGTCATACGTAAATTTTACATCTTTAGGAAAAGAATGTCGATGTAATCATACATCATGTTAAAAATGCATCAGAATTAGAGAAATTTAACAGAACTATATTTCAAAATTGATTATGTGACGCCATGATGTGATGAGGTCAATGCGCGACGTAACGCGGCAAAATCAGTAAAAAAAATACTTAAAATCACTTATAAAGCATGAAATAAAAAAAATATTTGTTTTACATATAAGATTGAAATATATTTCACTGAGAGAACATCAGATGCAATAGTTTCACGAGTGAAGTAGCCACTCGAGAAAATACTGTTTTTAAAGTTCACTCGATGAAATAAATTTCTGATCACACATACCCATGCCTATATTGCGACACCGTAAATATGGTATTGTACGGCCGTGCATATAATTTGACGTGACGTCATTTGCGTTATACAAACGGAGTGTAAAGACGCGCTTAATATTTACGTTATACGGGGAAGTCAAAGACCGGGCCCGCGAAGCGGGTCCGGGCTTTGGCTTGCCCGGCTATAGACTACACGTGTATATTTAAAAGAAAATCAAATAAAAAACAATTAAAAAATATATAGAATCCTATACCTATCAATGAAATTTTCAGTGTCAGTTCAAGTCGGGCGCCGCCATTTACAATGTAACTCAATGATAAAAGGCGGAGTATTCCGATATACGGAACAAATCTCAACTTTTCGGATAAATAATAAACGTCGAGTGTTCCGAGTGAAAACGGAAGCGGTGCATGTAATACCGAATGACAATTTTAAAACGGAAAGAATGAAAGAAATTTTTAACGACTTCCCCGTTCATAGGCTTTGCCTAATTTCATATTACTATAGGCGCATCAATGAAAACAATGGTTCTTTAGCACTTTAATTGGGTTTGTGATACATATGATATTATTTTCTTGTAGGTTCATTACCGAATTTATTGAACTCGTTGAATAAACTAATATTTGCCCGCAAGAGACTCGCATAATATAACTTTTTTCAACTCGTTCAATAAATTCAATATTGAACCTACACTCATTCAATATCCTCTATATCTTACACACAAACAAACATATATCCTCTATTCATTTTATGAATTTCGGTGGTTTATAAAAATATATCAGTGAAATATAAAACTGATATCTCACTGATGGATTTACTTCTTTTTTAGCAGGAGTAGTTACGTCAGGTGTTTTTGCAGTTGTAGCTTTATCTTTTTCGTTTGCACCTGTCGATGATTTTCTCTCAACAGCGCTAACGGCATTGTGTTTTGGTTTTATCACTGGTTGTGGTGACCCACCAACACTACGAGAAACGGTGTTTTTAGAGCACTGGACCTAGAATTACAATGTTAGAAACATTTTTTAACGGACTATTCCTCACCTCACGTTTCCTCCCTGACGGTACTCTAGCTATTTTTATGAATACATTATTATTAATGGGTAAGTTTATGATTAATTGATATGAATTATTTAATTTTTCTGATTTTTTATTAGATGTAATGTATATTTTTTAATGTGTTTAGTCATTGAAAATAATCAATGAATAATTTACTTGTTGATAAGATTAAAATTGCTGTTAAAATTTATTTGATATTATATATTGTTTCATGTTAACAGAACAGAACATTTATTTCACTTTTGCAACATGAACAGATAAATATTAAACATAAAATGCACTTAATTTATCACATAAACCGCGGCACAGGAGTGTAATAAAGCCATGTAATAAAAACGATATTACACTAGTGTAATAACACTTTGACGTGACGTCATTTGCGCTATATAGAAACATAGCATTAAAGCGCGCTAATGTTAGCGTTACACTATAGACGCGTCATTGAAAAAATACTCATTTTAACAGTTTACTGTTCTTATTTTATATATGTGATAAATAGAATATTATATTCGTGCAGATTCAATACTAAATTTATTGAACTCGTTGAGTAAAACAATATTATGCTCGCCAGAGGCTCGCATAATATGATTTTATTCAACTCGTTCAATAAATTTAGTATTAAACTACACTCATTCAATATCCTCTATATAAAGCACATTCTTTAGATAATATTCATTAAGGAATATTATTAGATTAAGTCAAAACAAAAACGATAACTTATATAAAAAAAATGAGGGAGGGGGAGTCTGCATATTTCAAAATCAGGGGAGGAAACGATTTAGTTTGCCTCATCTTCACTAGCACAAATTTAATGGGTGGTGTTTCGTCGTACCTTTACATATATTTTTCCGCTAGCCAATATTTATCTCTTAACTTAGCCGGTTTGTAAGGTTTCACATTCGTAAATATTCGTAAAAACGTTGGCATGGTTACCTTTTTTGTTTTTGCAGTTGTAGCTTTATCTTTTGCGTTTGAACCTGTCGTGGTTTTCCTCTCAGCAGCGCTAACGACACTGCGTTTTGGTTTTATCACTGGTTGTGGTGTCCCACTAACACTACGAGAACCGGTGTTTTTAGAGCCCTCGACCTATATGTTACAATTTTAGAAGTAATCTATTTCAATAATATTTAGTTATACGTAATTCTAAGGTATTTTTACGTCTATTTTAATATTCAATAAAACAACAAGAGGGTCATGCCGGCTCTTAGTCGCTCACATGAATGAAGGACAAACCAAAACGTAAATCAATTTTCGGAAGATCAAGAAAAGGACTATAGTAATGCTATATATCCTAGCGGCACTATCAACCGGGAATGTATTAGCCAATCAATTAAATATACATGTTACATAAACAAATTATTTGTTGAAGAAGCTACCATTCATAGATAAAAATTACCATTATTTAAAAGAGAGTTTAACTAAACATACAAATAGCATGTATGTACATAGTTCTGTAGACAAACTTATAAAAGTGACAATCATCTTTGTTAGTACTGGAAATGATTTTTGATAGTTCACCAAAAGTTAAAAACATATGTAGATGATCCATTACTAACGCTTGTAACTTTCTTCAAAATATGCCTTATTTTGCTATAAAATTATGTGAAAAACACTCATATACCAAAAATTACTCGTGCAAAAAAAAAAACAACATACGTAGATGGTCTATTACTAACTGATTCAAGGTTCCTCTCGGTACAAAGTATAGAAAAACCCCAAAACAAAACAAGGTTCAAACAATTCGGATAGCCCAATAAGAACAAAATTAATTTTTTTTTAATAATATCCTGTGAAGACATTGTAGAAAAAAACTTAGCATTTAGTCTGCCCCCATGTTCACTAACGTCAGTACACACTTAATGAGCGGTGTAGGAGCACATTTGTCCCGGAGCACTTTTGTCTCACGAAGTGTGACCGATGTGTTCGTAAACATGCATATTTGCGACAAACTGGAAATGAGACAGATGTGTTCGACACACAATAGAAAGGACACTCGAAGCACATGTGTCTCACATTTTTCCATAAAAATCTTAAAAGGTAATAATTATGCCCGTCCGTATCCTGGCAACCAGTCATTGTTCTGTGTTTTCTGTATTTATTAAACCGTTTTTAGGTGTCACTTCCGGTCAGTCAAAAACTTCCTGCCTCTGCATAGGAGTCATATATTAAATTAAAGAATATACCTGTTCTGCACGTCACAATGAAAATTTCTACAAGTGCAGTACACATATGCAGCAAGTCTATTGTTATCGTTATCAATTGTGATACGTTTATTTTCAATGCTTAAAGTTTTATAAATGATTTATGGCACTAGAAATATTCTTAGCAAAAACAAGGGTAGTATCTACGGCGGCATAAAGGGGACATACAATTTTCTTATTTATAACGTGCGCACGCGATAGCTATGACGTGCGCACGCAGATATGTATTCAGCATTTGGACACTGACCGGGATCCCCGCAAAGTTCGATGAATAGTTCGATGCCCCGTGTATATGTCGAACCTACAGCGGTTAGGGACAAGTGTTTTTTTTAATCAATCGGCCACGGAGGCCCTTAAATGGTCTATGGAAGAAAATAAGAAGACCATTACACACGTATTTTGTTTTTATCAGAAATATATGTATGTAAAAATCGTCATTTTCCAAGAATTGCGGCTTTCAGATCCGCCATTGAAAAAGCACTTACAACATGTATGCATGAGTTCCTAAAATAATTCGGGTAATGCCATAATTATGGAATATCGGACCACTCAGAATCGTGCGAGACGCGACATTCCGATGAGACACGAGGCGAGGCACGATATTGTTACACGAGATCTCGCAATGTCGAAGTAACCTGTACCACGAGATTTCAGAAATGAATACATTTTTACTTCTTTAGATAGAGCAAGTATGAATTTATTAATATTTAAATAATAATTTCTGAGGAAGTTAGATGCTTGTAATCTAAAGGAATTCGCGATAAATGTGAAATAATGCGTAATAAAAGTAGCAAAATGTAAACAATGTAGTATTTTGACTTCAATACAAAATTCTAAATCACTTCAACTGTAACAACTGCAAAAAAGCAGCAGACGAAAAATGCTTTAGGTAATTAGCCAATGAGTAACTTTTTTGAGCTATAAAAGTATTCCAAAAATACAAACTTTTAAGGAATACAAATGAAAGCATTTCTCAGGCACAATGGCTCGATTCTAAAAAAGAATTTCTGCCGTGGGAATAATGTGACAAATAAACATGAGACAAATGTGCCTTCTTGTCCCTTAAAAAACTTGATCGAAGCACATTTGTCACACAAATGATTTTTTGGGGGTAGACATTTGAGGTCCCATTTGTCTCATGTGGGACAAATTCGACCGCATTGGTCTTACGTAAGACAAATGTGCTCCGAGACAAATGTGCTCCTACTGAGCGGTGTTTCGACGTTGTACATTCCAGTCAATGTTTCATATCTATATTTATCTGATTTTCTGTCTTTAGTTTAAGGTTTCACGTTCGTGAATATTCGTAAAAACGTTGGCATGGTTACCTTTTTTGTTTTTGCAGTTGTGGCTTTATCCTTTGCGTTTGCATCTGTCGTGGCTCTCCTCTCAAAAGCGCTAACGGCATTGCGTTTTGGTTTTATAACTGGTTGAGGTGTCCCACCAACACTACGAGAAACGGTGTTTTTAAAGCACTGGACCTAGAATTACAATGTAAGTCAATAATATTTAGTTATACGTAATTGGCGGTAATTCCAAGGTAATTTTACGTCTAAATAAAAATTCAATAAAAAACCAAGAGGATCATGACGGTTCTTAGTCGCTCACATGAATAAAGACTAAACCAAATGTAAATCAATTTTCGGAAGATCGAGAAAAGACGACAGTAAAACCTCTGAAAACCGGACCCTCTGAAAACCAGAATCATCTGAAAACCGGACGATTTTAAATGTCCCGTTGACAATGTTACCTTTTTGCTTATATACTTGTTAGCCATATCCTGTCTTTCAGCCTTAAGTTGATAGGGACTTTGTTCTTGCCGCCAGGGGTGTGAAAACTTTGAAATATTCATTAAATATTGTTGATTCACCTGAAAAAAAATACGTTTGAAAAATGGGACAATACTAAAAATTTACATGTGCGTCTCATACGTGTAGCTTTTTTATAATTATATTCAATATTTTTCTTGTATTCTCGTATGTTCTCGTCTGTTCTATTGGCAATTTTAATTTCAGTCAGAACCAATATGGTGGCCGGTCACGTGACAACACGTGACAACAAAAATGGCAGCTTTCGATTTATTGATCATTGGACAGTCTAAAGGATTGTGTGGCGAGGCTGATTTGGATCATAAGATAGTAGCATGCTGTTCTCAATATTAAATTAGACATTGTAAACGTCTGGCATTTCATTGGATGAATGCTTACTCATTTATCAGGCAGTTTTATCATGTAAATCATGAAAACAGTCATGAAAACAGTCAATTTAAACTATTGAATGGCGATTTTTGTAAAAAGGGGCCTGTTTATTCAAAGAAATACTTTAAAAAGCACATTTCTCCGCCCCTAAACTCAACTTGTGTCTGGCGGCCATTTTTCTTTTCTGTTTTATCTTAGCTATTAAATACAATAGAACGTAATAAAATGATATTCTTACCTTGAAACATATAACTAAAAATATTCAAATGAACCACATAAACTCACGCGGCACAAACTAAGATTTCAGGAATTTGATTGGTCATAAATTACAATAAAATGTACACTGACCAATGAAAATCATGAGATTTGAGATTGAACTCTTGAAAAAATTATAATCTTGAAGCCTTTGTTTTTTTAATATCATATGACAGGAAGAAATGATATTGTTACCCGGCAAACGTTCATGGATGGGACAATCTATAGTCCTGCCATTAATTAATCATCAGTCCTAGTTATGTTGTAAAGCTTTCCCGCCAGAATATTTCTAACATTGGCCAATATCGTAATAAATCGGTCATTTCCGAAACGTTTTTTTTTTTTTTTTTTTTTTTTTTTTTTTTTTTTTTTTGATATTTTTCGGTATTCAATAATTTTTAATCGTTTCGTATAGGAATTTCGAGAAAAAAAAAACGTTCCGGAAATGATCGATTTGCTACGATATTGTACGATGTTAGAATTTTTTGGCGGGAAAGCATTACAGTAAGACTTCCTTAATGGGTCTAAGAATTAGCTTAAAAGCAATCTTAAAACAGTTACCTGCCATTGCAAATTCCATTTTTTGTAGTTGTAATGAGGATCTTTTGTTGCGAGACGTTTTAAAATAGCGAGATTTTCGTGTGTAATTCTCACAAGTTCTCGCTGCCTCTTTAGCTTGTTTAAACTGAAAATTAAAAAGATGAATATTCTAAAGAATGCTGCCGATTTTGCTGGAATTATTGCCCTTGATAATAATGGTGTTGTCTCCACTTTTAAAGAATTCGGTAATCTACGTAATTTTACGAGCCGTAGCTGTAAGCATTCGGCATTTTCCGATTATCATACCGAACACGTCAAAACTGACGATAGAGGCAATCAGCCAAGAAAAGGAGCTTTGCAGTGAATTAATTTAATTAAATTAACTAAAATATGGGGTTGTACACTAGTATGTATAATATAAATTTATCAGTTGGGACCTCGTACCAGTATTAAATTATGATATCATTGAAGAGGCGCAGTGTGCTAGTGGTGACCCTGTTTGTCGGACAACCAACCCATGGGTTGCGTGTTCGAGACGCGCCACGCCAGATACTTCAGCTATTTACCAATAGTCTTTCTCGTTAGACTGTTGTTAAACTGTTGTCTCGTAAAATGGGGCTTTATAATTATGCACATAAAAAAGTCATTGGAAAGTGCCGAAAAGTTCCGATTGAAAAATAGCAAAATGAAATCAAAGTACAAACAGTAAATACATTTTTTTTCAAGTTCAAACAGTTCTAAAAATGCGCCCTTCTTTTATCCAATCTTTGGGTTGTATTTTTACATAGTCGGTTTCACAAGTAGCTTATCGGCGCGACAACCCCGTCAGCCCTACGGGGGGTTACATAATGTGTCTTTGGATATGGTAGTAAGATTTTATACATCAAATAGTGCTGGGGATTTTCTTTTATTTTGACAAAACTTATCTTTGTTCAGTTATAGGCCTACCTTTTCAGATAATAATCGTCTTTCTTATGGTCGACCGCGCCCCCTGATCTCATGATGTGTGCTATTTTCTCCATCAATATTCTGTTGTCTCGTTCTATTGTTGCGAGCCGTTCAGCTTCAAACTGAGATAAAAAGCTATCTATTTGACAATTTTTTATTCTAATATTGACCTTTAAAGGTCCAATAAGCGTCATAAGCTTATAAAATGGTAATACAGAAGTTTTTTTTTTTCGTTTTTTTTTTTTGAAGTCCCAAAACAGTTGGCAAGTTGTACTCATTGGCTGTGCCATCGTTTGCTCTCCTTGCGTTTTGGCATTTATAGTACAGTTGTAAGAGTGTTAATATACCACTGTTTATCTTTATCAGTACTGATTTCACGTTCGACTTACAATGTATTTACTTCAAGTGAAAAGCATCTGAAAGGTTCTAAATCCACAATTTCATTATTATAAAACATATGTTTGTCCTTTGTACAGAACGGAAAAAAAATGATATGAGCCACGTCACGACAAAACCAACATAATGGGTTTGCGACCAACATGGATCCAGACCAGCCTGCGCATCCGCGCAGTCTGATCAGGATCCATGCTGTTCGCTTACAAACGCTATAGCAAGTAGAGAAACTGATAGCGAACAGCATGGATCCTGATCAGACTGCTCGTTTCCTGATAGATATTTCATGAACGGGAAGGGCTAGAGACTTGGGGTCGGTCTCATTTTGAAGCTTAATAATACAAACGTGAAATAGTGATAAAAGCTTTTTTTAATTGTCTGGCCAATTGTTTACACAACGGCCCGGGAAATGAATCCCTTGCTCGTAGGCTCGAATCTGTAGTTTCCGGCCTTCTCTTAACTTATAGCATATTTTTAAAGGGGGTCATTATTTACATTTTTTTGGTTTTTTTGACACTTTTAAGATGAACACAGGTTTTTTTTTCAATCTGGTCATATTTTTTCTTCCCAGGTCCGATACTCGTGCCTGTGACATTGAGCGGAAAAAATGATTTTACGACGCCATCCAGTTTATGATACTTGCTATAATTACTATTATATGTATGCAATTATAAGGGATTAATAGTAGTCCGTCACTTGAGAATTGGTTATTACTGGTTAGTTATCAGGAAAGCCGATTAGATGGTTTGGCCGCCGAGATATTACCGACAACAAATGAGCTGCGTCACGACAAAATCAACATAGTGCGTTTGCGACCAGCATGGATCCAGACCAGCCTGCGCATCCGCGCAGTCTGATCAGGATCCATGCTGTTCGCTTACAAACCTATTATAAGTAAAGAAACTGATAGCGAACCCATTAATATTATGTTGGTTTTGTCATGGCGCAGCTCAAATGTGTCAACATCGACGTTAAAATCAACAACAGAAAAAGCGAACAAACTTATGAGTAACTTAAACTATATTTACTTGTAACTTCTTGAGTTTAATGTGGAGATGCATATGTAAACGAGGAGGGTCATTGACAATCGTTGTCGTAGCTGAAAAACATCAATACATAAAACATACAGAATTACCATATATCATAAGTTTAAGTAATAAATATTGAGTTTACATACATCAATATATAAAAATCTGGATAAAGTGTGAGCCCTCGGAAGCATTTATCACAACAAAATTACATGCAAATTGCAGACTCTGTTTGATTGAGTCTGTACATGAGGGATAACGATAAAGTCAACATCCCTTACGCTCCCTAGCACCGGCATAATATAAATTATATACCGTGTTTAAGTAGTAAATATTGAGTGTATATACAGGGTATTGAATGTGTTGGTTCAATATTGAACAAGTTGAATTAAATTATATGATGTCAGCCTCTGGAGAGCATAATATGTTCTAATTCAACGAGCTAAATAAATTAAGTATTGAAGATACATGGATATACTATTTGTATCACTTTTATTGCATTTGAAAAGACGTGAAAGAAAGAATTTCATCTACAGAATTTAAATCCTGAATTCGGACTAAAATAAATAACAATAACCAATGTATGAACACGAACAAAAGCTGTGAAGGAAATTGTAACATACTAGTGATAATATAGATTTACATCATGTTTAGATTTTTAAAAAACGTTTCAAATGAACTAACCTGCAGCGACTTTCTTTCTATGCGTATTGTAGATCTCATGATCCCATCTCCGAGCAAGGTATAGATTGTTTGCTGGGGTCACTGGCTGGTGCGGCCGAACAGTCCCCATTTTAGGGGATGATTTTTTTTTCTAAAGTTTTATTATACCCAACGTTTATCTACGTGACGTCATCTTTTATTGTGTTTACGTATAACGTTTCAGAAAATGGCGCGTTTCTTAATGACTTTAAATAATACGTGCTTTTATAATTGATTACTTAGTAAGAGGAGGAAGAGTGATGAAGGGATAGCTTACCGGACTTCTAATCCGAGGGTCGTGGGTTCGAATCTATTTAAATGAAATGTACCCGTTCAATACTTTTTACATGCTATTTTCAAGTGATTAAAAATATGATTCTCTGAATAAAAGGGGTGCCTGATTTTTTTATACTTTATTTCCTTTTATTATATGATCTAAATATAGCTGCAATATTATTGTTCCAAGCAGTAATCAATGTTTCAGAACAAATTATAATATCATATTCAGTGGGTGTTGTATCATATTTTCCGGCTTAATTGAATTTTTCAATGACTGTTAATTACGCGTGCGCATAAAAATAATTGTTGCTTTTTCTATATAAGACATATCTCTCATTACTTTACTATGATTATTAATAGTAAACAGTAAGTATAAACGTTCATCACACACCCGTGCCGATTTTGCGACTCCGTTAATATGGTATTGTACGGCCGTTTATTATTTTGACGTGACGTCATTATCGTTATAATACAAACATAGTGTAAAGACGCGCGTTATACTAATGGCGCGTCAATGAAAAATTACTTTTATTTCACTTACAACGGTCTTTATTTTGGGTATGTGATTAAAAGAATATTAAATTCGTGTAAGTTCATTACTGAATTTATTGCACTCGTTGAATAAAATAAAATAATGCTCGCCAGAGGCTCGCATAATGTTTAAAATATGTTAGAATGTCCATCTAACAACAATGAAAGATCACACTTTTTTGATCAACTCAATTCCATTGTAAATATCAATATTATACAAGACATACATAATCTTTCAAATCCTTTAAAACTTGACGCTATGATGGGATCTCTTCTTTCAAACACATGTGCAATAAACCCAAACGAGTACCACTCCTTTTTTATTCCAGTCGTTTGCTTATATAAAACTTGTTGTAGGCAAAAAGATTACTGTCAGAGAAACTAACTGAAATATATTTCACAAATTGTGTCATATCAAACAAAAAGCGTACCTAGATGTTAATCCATTTTTTAGTGTTTTTGTTTTCGTTTCGTTAAAGCACTAATTTTAAACGGAATTCTAGACAATAAATGATATATATAAATATATATATATCTCACAGCATCTTTTGTTACAAATGTAAATATGTATAATTATATTATGATGCATATAAATTTATGTGCTTAACCTATGTTCACACCATGACCTATATTTGCTATGTTGAATTATTGTATAACTTGTAATGATTGTGATTGTACATTTATATATATATATGTCTTTTCTTCTATTATGTTAAAATCTATGAAAATGGGAAATAAAGTGTAATAATAATAATAACTCGTGCAATAAATTCAGTATTGGACTTACACTCATTCAATATCCTCTATTTGCTCAACGTTCGTGTAGTCATTGAACGCCTGACGTCATCTTGTTTATGTGCGTATTTTCCGAACCAGAAGGCTGTACTTTTTTAAATTCTTTTTCATATAATAATTATTCACTAGTGAGCCATTAAGTTTCTATGATGTGATATTCATCGGCAGAAACATATTGACCTCGAATATCGCCTCGGTCAGTATGTTATCTGCCAGTGAATATCACATCATATTCAATGGCTCACAAGTCAATAAATGTATAACATAGAATATGTTTTCTTAAGTTTGATGCAACCATCTTACTAAAACTGATATGAAAAGGCGCTCATCTGACGCAAAATGCGCACCTTTGCAGCACCAGACAGTGATTTCACAAAAAGACGGTACTTTCTATGTAGGGATTTATGCAATTTACTTTAATTCTTATCACGCCGATAAGCTTGTCCAGTGACTGTGGTGGCGCGAGAAATTTCACCGTCAGTTTATAAACTGTCCAGGGCAACTTTGAAGTCCGGGAGATTTTATCTCGAAATTGTATAAAATGTCGCGGCTTAAAGAAATTCTCGAGTTTTTCCGCCACACTTCTGTCGTTTTCGAAGGAAACCGCGACATTTTCTATCTACAGACTGCAAGTAGACGAAGCCACGCATACATTTGCCCACTTCGTAACCTTGTATGTGTTTAAAGTCTAACTATAGTTCGTTTTTTGTTTTTTGTTTTTTTTTTTGTTGTTATAAATGCAGAATGTATTATACAGCTCCATGATAAAAGAAACAAATTATTAAGTCTATTTTGTTTGTATTTTTTACAACCCTTCGAATTTTTTTTCTTTATATATTTAGCCAATATATATTAAGAAAGGAAGCGCCTCATTATCATATAGAACTATCATTCGATCCTTAATACATGTATGCTATCTTTGCTTATTATTGCATCTTCATAGTACAAAATACGAAAACTTGTTTTCAGCTCAGCGTTGGTCAATGTAAAGATAAAAATAGAAACATTTAGCTCAGAATTGGTCTGAGGATAACAATAATGTATTCCAGTGATAAGAAGGAATGACACAAAACAAAATAGGTTATTCAAATATGAGTTTCACGAGTAAACAAAGCTTTTCGAAAAGTGCAAAACAATAAAATAACAATATTAAAAAAACAATAAAAAAACAAAACTTATGGCTAGTTTTCAATGGCCGGAGATGGAGTTTATTTATCATTTATTTATTTCTCTATTTTATTTATTTATTTAACTTACTTTACTTTATACTTTACTTACTTTATACTTTACATCTACTTTATACTTACCTTACCTTACTTATCTACCAACACAATAGCTTGATTTATGTTAATAAGGTGTATTAAATAGTTATTATAGAAGTAACTTTAAAGAACATGTACTTCTTTACTAAATGACAATGACTTTTAAGATTTCATTTCGAAATTTGAACTCATTTTTTAACAGAAATCAAAAACTTCGAATCTTGCCTCCAGATGAGCCTTCAAGACAATCAACTTTGAAAAAAAAAGAACTATGACTTTCAGAAAAGTAAAAATATTCACAATTTAAGTAATGATTTACATGCTATATGCAAATGATGACTGATTTTGCAGTATTTATCACCATAGTTATATTGCGTGTGGTTCAAGCCGGTTAATTAAATGTTCTCTTTTTCTGGCGCGTCACGTTGACTTTGTCCCAAGTGTGCGAAACGAAAATTTAAGAATCGATATACGTATTTATGTATTTTTTAAAGTGAAAAATAAAGAAATTGCTTGGTTATTTGAATTCTACACAAAGATTTGGACGTCCAGTATTTTATTTTCATGCACGAGAATGAACTGCCGCGTGAGGTATTGTTGTTTAAGAAATATATTATAACCCTACGCCAAGCTTGTTTTTCAATGAAATTATTAAGGTAAGCGTTGAGGTCATAATTCGTGGGAGAGAGTAATAAATCATGTTTTATGAAACCACATACAGAATCTGTTGTTCCTCCAATCCTCGAGTGCTAATAGATAATCAAATAATAAGTTACATTAAAACTTTGTTTACAAGATACGAGTAAACAAAATTAAGATTTCTCTGATTACGTCAGAGCCTCTAATTGACACTAATAACTGCTAACCTCCAGTAAGATGTTGTTTCCATGAAAGTATTTGTAATTTTATACAGCGGTCGGGTTATATTTGTTTACAAAAGATTTTATGAGCAAACCTGATAAAAGACTACCCAAGAATGGTACAGACAAAGTTTGGTGATCATCCATCCATTAGTTCTCTAGATATAGATGTTTAAAGGTATTTCTATTTTTAGCTTTAGCGGTCCCTAAAATGGGCCAATCAAATTAATATGAGCAAACTTGATAAAAGACTACCCAAAAATGCTACAGACAAAGTTTGGTGATCATCCATCCATTAGTTCTGTAGAAGAAGATGTCTAAAGGTATTTCTATTTTAGCCCTAGAGACCCCTAAAAGAGGCCAATCAAATTAATATGAGCAAATGTGATAAAAGACTACCCAAGAATGCTACAGACAAAGTTTGGTTATCATCCATCAATTAGTTCTGTAGTAAAAGATGTTTGAAGTTTTTTTTTTCTATTTTTAGCTCTGTTGACCCCTAAAAGGGGCCAATTGAAATGACATGAGCAAATACAAGTGTGACTGTCACAAGGATGCTACAGACCAAATTTGAAGGAAATCTGCCCAGCGGTTTCAGAGAAGAAGACGATTTTTGACGCATGACGACGGACGATGGACGGCGGAGTATTCCCCTTTGATACTAATAGCTCACCCTGAGCCTTCCGCTCTGGTGAGCTAAAAAAATATGCTTTTACTGATGCCTGGTAAGAAAAATAATTCCATTGAATACAAACAAGACTTACAAGACCTGTAAATGTAATGTGACATGACTGTAGTGCAACAGTGTTCTGTTTGTGTCCCTACTGTAGTCAGTAACATAAGATGTTAAAAAATATCAAAGCATGTACATTTTCTTTGTACCTATAATCCTACTCATTTTCTACAAATATGAACAACTAATCATGGTAAGAAATATAACAAGAGGGCCATGATGGTCCTGAGGTCGCTCACCTGTATAAAGGCACCCGGAGCGGGGCCAGTGTAAACCCCAGGGCTTTTATTTGAACAAACTTGGAAGACACCCATTAGAAGATGTTTCACGAAGTTAAGTTTTTACTACACACATATAATTAATAAATTAAACGAGACTTACCTGGAAGTTGAAGTTCAATTATTATTCTACTGCTACTGGACCACAGGGTTTAATGAGATGAACATATGATCTTATCAGATGACCAAGCATACTTTCAGAGCATATATAATTATGCAAAACTTCAACCATGGCTTAATCATATGGGAGGGGTAACCGGGTGGTCCAGTAGCGGTAGAATAATAATTGAACTTTAACTTCCAGGTAAGTCTCGTTTAATTTTTATTATAACTTATCATACAGTTACCCAACTAAACACAATTGGTATCATAGAATTATATTTTGTGAGTAAGAGCTGATATTTTCTTATATCAAGTAAGATTTAAAACAGTGAGATACTGCAGATCTTTTTCGCCAATAGAATAATTAAGAGTCTTATTAATTATACGCTGTGACATGTGCATTTCGTTGGCCTAAGAAACATGAATTTGGTATGTTCGCGGCTCAAGAAATTAAATTGTTAAACAGTATATTATTAATTCTATGTTTTGTTAACTTCAAGTTAAAGCAATATTGTCTTTGTTGCTGTAGTAGTAGTTGTAGCATAAAACTTGGGAGGTCAATCATCTGTGTTGCAGATGGCCAAGGCTTCATACTGTTGTCCATCTTTCCATGATGACGAAACAGATTTTCCTAATCTGTTGCAGAGTTAATATTGGACCTACTGTCCGCAAACTCTAGACTTTCCAATTTCTGTTGCAGAGTTATATTGGACCTACTGTCCGCAAACTCTGGGGTCGTCGCAGTACGCCTCAGTACCTACTGTACTGGTTATATATATAGCGACTGTTGGGCTTCTTGAAAAGTGAAATTCCCTACTGGAACTGAACACTTTGCCCATTCTTGTAGCAATCCATGTGGAAAATATAAATGGATAATCAAATCAAAAGCAGAAGACAATTGTTATATCCAAAACATTGTCACTTTAAATCAAACTACAAACAAATCCGGTATTTAATCCATTTTACAAAGTTATTACGTAATTGTATTACTCCATTTAACAAGAATAATTGAATAAATCCTAATTCTAATAATAACACATAAACTCATAAATTAAGAGAAATTAACTGCGGCCACTCTGATAGGATACTTTTAGCGTTCTGCTTGGTCATCTGATAAGATCATATGTTCATCTCATTAACCCTAGGTGGTCCAGTGCAGTAGAATGAAAAACAACGATCTATCCCCCTTTACTCCCCCCCCTCCACCCCCCCCCCCGGCAGGGCCAATTTTAATCCAATGGCTTTTATTTGAACAAATTTGGCAGATAGGCAGATACCCATAATTTAGAGTTAGTCCAGCATATTAGATTTGTCAGCTAGATCATGCTATTGTTTTGACAAACAGCGTCTTTTTCTATGGTCATCAACCATTTGTATTTTCATGCATGGAAACAGGTCCGCAACTAAATTTTAGACCGAGATTGCTGTCGCGTCGGTCATGCGCATGCGCACATGCTACAAAAATAATTAATGGATGGTGGAAGTCATGAAAAAATCTGTTAATTAAGTGTTAATTTACGAGTATCTGCACAAAATACTCAAGAAATAATGACAGGTAAGTCTTATATATTTGTTATGTACGTATGTTTTTACTAGATAATGCTTCCAATGACGTACATCGGGTTGGGAATAATTTTTTCACTCTGTATGAACAGAACGCGATTAACAAAATGGGTGAACACGTATAAAATCTGCAGAGTCATCAGGCTTAACCCACTCGCAAAAAACTGAATAAACTTGCACAAATCGGTTTAAAATATATTAAAGTGTGTCGTGAAGGTACTTTTAAGACTCCCTCATCATCTGTTCTGTTTTTTATGGCGTGGAGTTTGAAGATAATTGGTAAATTTTTGTGGTGCAAATATAAATTCACGACCTATTTTAGCCGAAGCATCAGAGGTATCTAAAGACTTTGAAAAATCAAATAAAAGCTGAAAAGGTAGTTACTACATTATTGTGAATGGTTTGTGGTATTATTTATAATTTTCAACTGAATAGTTTTGATGCTATGATCTTTTGAAAATGGATGAATTTTCCCCCAAATTTATATTTTTTTCATTTATGCTATACTGGCATGCGAGCAGTTCCCGTACAGAAGCAGTACCCGTATTTTTCATTTAAACGCTTGATTTTTACTTGCATTCTTCAAAAATTCATTTCAAATCAAGCAGATACATAAACGAGACAAAATCTAAGTGTCAGTTCGGCAGTACGTATATAAAGTCTCATTTTAAATCACTTTCACATGTGCGTCGTCAAAACGTGACCTTGTTTTCTCTGGGGGATTCCGTCCTTGCGCGCATGCGCAAAAATACTTACACGTGAGGCTTGTTAAAGGGTTTTCCACTAATACCACCTGTTTACAAATAAGTAGGCAATGTGATGTAAACTTGTTTAATTATCAGAATGTTGACCAATATTACTATATATAATAATTTTATTAGGGCTGGGTATTGATCAGAAATTTCCGATACGATACGTATTGCGATACAGACCAACGATACACAATACGTATTGACGATACAGTACAATGATGCTTCATTGTTAGGATGTACTTATTAAAAGTACTATTTACATTTCATAGATGCCCTGGTGAAATATTATTGAATCTTTCTTATATCTGTTTTAGATTTTGACTTTGTTAATGATGATATATAATACAGAGCAGGTGCATAGGTACCTTAATTAGTACATTTGAGATAATATTTTGAAAATGACATGATGGCCCCTTTTTTTAGATATATTAAACAATTATTTTGAAAAAAAAAATAAAAAGCTTTGTAGAGAAATAATTCAATGCAAAAATATAATTATGTAAATACTAGGAAAAGTTAACGCAGAAAATAATTAAAACATCACTATTTAATATTTATTATGACAGGAGTCTAGTACTGTCTACAAGTCAACTGTTCTAAATTATAAGATCTTTATAATAAAATCAAATTTTTGTAGAATTTGAAATATATACGCTGAGAAAGTATTGGAACATTGAAAATTTTCTAACAAATCATGTTTTTTCTATCTTAAACGGTAAAATTACAATAAAAATATAAATATCATGTAATGATGTTGTGGTGTCGTAATCCGTAACGTAACGGGAAACGGTGTTTAGCTACGTCTTCGCGCAGTCACATTTATTTAGTTAGCAAACTACATCTTGGAAAATCAATAAATTTGTAGGATTTATGTGTTTACAATATGTGTTTGATTAAATTACAAGTAAATGTTTTTGGTCTAATACAAACTACTGCCGACCTAGAGGTATTTGTTAGAAATAGGAGATTGAATGGCCGGATAAATTTTGTCACGGATTTATCCGTCATTTTGTGTATTGACACATTCGTTGTTCCACCAGAACTAATCAATGCAGCCTTTCAAATATTGCTGAGGGCCTTCTTAACATTTACTTTAGAGAAAATTCCACACTTTTGACTTTCGTGTGGACATTTTAAAGACGATAGTTTTAATGTTTATAAGTTACACTTTTATTAGGTTGTCTCCCTTTGTATCGGTATAGCTAAAACCCGATAACCGTACCGTATTGAAAAACGGAAAATCGATAAATACCGATTTACCGGTATATTGATCCAGCCCTAAATTTTATGGCTTTGATGCGTATAATATCATGCATACAAGCATGCTATTGCATGTGAATGCGTTGGGGTATAACGGTACCGTGTAATTGATACCCGCGTTTAGTCTACGCTCTATTTCCTGAATTACATCTATTTATCTCTTAGATAATGGTCTGTTCAACAATTGTAAATGAAAAATAGGTCCTATATAATAAAATTGTATAATAATAATGGGTTAGATTTTATGTACGGGAACTACTTCTCTTCTTACAAAATAATGGATAATTTCGGTACCCCATATGAGGCCTCATAACTAAGGGTTATTCTATGTTTAGAACCTAATGGAATTTCTATGCTTTGTGTGACGAGCTGAATATTGATGTGTAACATTCAAATTTTGGTGAGTGAGCGTAATAAAAAATAATGTTTAAGTTACTATGATTTTTGTACGGGAACTGCTCGCATGCCAGTAAGTTATATACTTCTTCATTTTAGAATTAGTTATTCTGGTGTTTTTTTATATTTACAAATACTGTAGTCTTGTTAAATTTAAAAAATGAAAATATTAATTTCATGTTCACATTATATTTTGCACTCGTAAATTCTATTCTATGCCGGTACAAAATGAAATTATTGGCCTTTTAACAATTACAATTATATTTAATAATGTAGAGTAGGCCTATTCATGATCATAAATTCTGTTAAGAGTTAATAAATTTAAAGTTGACAGCATTATTAAAGCTACATTAAATAAATATGTTAAAATATTTTTGCCGTCGGCCTAAAAACCAAGCATTCTACAGTTTCATTAACCTTTTTAACAGTTTCGTTGCAAATCTCATCAAATATTGTTCATAAATTAGGATTTTAAATGGAAAACCCCACGGTAACACTAAAGTTCGTATACGAATTTTAACATGCAAATGAAGACTATAATCAGCTTGTGTATGCGCTACGTCACACTCACGGTGTTATAGTTGCTATCCGGAACACAGCAAATATAAGATTTTCTTGTGCAAACACACTTTTACCGTTTAGTTTTGCTTCAAGGTGCACGAGGCCTGTGGTTCAGAAAAAATAATCATCTCATAAAAAAAATTAAATTTGTATGAAAATATTCGTTACAATGCGGAAATATACCAATGTTAAATTAGGACTGTACTTATAGTCATGTTTGTTGATTTAATATTGATGTACGGATGATCCGAAGGCGAAGTTTCTCATGCAAACAGAAATTGTACTTTCGAATTCGCCACAATGAGGTTGCACATTTTTATGCTCATTAAACTCATTTTGGTTGTCTGGACACCAAAATAAGATCTGGAGTCGATATGAAACCCAATTTATTAATGAAATGTCACTATTTCTTTTTTATGAAATTTATTTAATGTAACTTTAAAATGATTAATTATAATGTCAGCTATGCGGAGAAGACAGACAGACAAACAAATTGGATAGTGAAATGTATACCTTTACTGTAGTGCCTAGCGGAACTTTTTGTCACTGTTTTCCTCTTGACTGGTATGTTAAAGACGTCTGCAGTGGGGACAGTCTGCTCAAGACAATAATTTGACAATCAAAATTTTAATGACAAATGAATTAAATGTTTTGATACAGTCATATATGTATGTGATTTAAGTATGGCTAATTGTGTGAGATACTGCCAGACAAATATTCCAGCTCAGGGTGTAATTGTATGATTATCATGTACAGGGGCCAGCAAAATCAGAATTTTGTTTATACACACTTTAACTTGTCTGTATGATATATAGTAAGTTCTTGAACTTGTGGACCACTTGTCATTACAGACTGGGGGACAGTCTGTGCATTAACAACAATTTATTTTATTGTCCAGTCCTGAATCAGTTGGTAAATGGGCTGATTATGACTTAATAGTCATGTAAAACGGGCATTATCTAGGAATATGTTTCATGAAAAGAGCTTTTCCATGTGGATAACATCTCGAAAGTAAAATTCTGGTTTAAACATATTTAAGCTCTATTGCTAAACAAGACTATATCTTGCAACTTTTGAGACTGCTTTGTACTGGTGTCATATGAAGAAACATGGTTGTGACCCATGATCCCTGGGTTAACATGAGGCAACTGCTCTCCTAATATCCTAGATAATTTCATTGTATTCAAGTGTTCAATGAAAAACTTATTCTTACAGTTTCATAATGAAAACCTTACTCTTTATTTACTTACTTTCTTTATTACTGATCCACTGGCATTGATTGCAATATTGATGTATCTTGTTGATTTTATATTACATTATTAATATTAGAATATAAGAATATTATGTACATTTGTATTGCAGGTTGATTATCAAGTTGACAGAAATCATTTGGTATGGTCTAAAGTTTTCATAATGCCAGCCCGAAAGAAGTCTAGAATTGGCTATAAAAAGAAATACTCTGTTCCATCCGGTACCGCTCGCAAAAAGTCTCCTATATCGAAGATTGATGGTATGTAATCCACAATTTGAATTTTATCATATACTTTTAAGGCCCATTTTGCCCAATAATGCCTCTTGCTATATTTTTAGCTCACCTGTCACAAAGTGACAGGGTGAGCTTTTGTGATCGCTTTTCGTCCGGCGTCCGTCCGTAAACTTTTACTTTAAATGACATCTCCTCATAAACCACTAAGCCAATTTCATCCAAACTTCACAGGAATGTTCCTTTGGTGGTCACCTTTAAAAATTGTTCAAAGAATTTAATTCCATGCAGAACTCTGGTTGCCATGGCAACCGAAAGAAAAAACTTTAAATATCTTCTTTTAAAAAACCCTAAGAGCTAGAGCTTAGATATTTGGCATGAAACATCTTCTAATGAGTGTCTACCAAGTTTGTTCAAATAAAAGCCCTGGGGTCAAAATTGGCCCCGCCCCAGGGGGTCTTTGATTTTCCCTATATGCATATAGTAAAAACTGAAAATATCTTCTTTTAAAGAACCCAAAGAGCTAGAGCTAAGATATTTAGCATGGAACATCTTCTAATGAGTGTCTACCAAGTTTGTTCAAATAAAAGCCCTGGGGTCAAAATTGGCCCCGCCCCAGGGGGTCATTGATTTTCCCTATATGCATATAGTAAAAACTTAAAAAATCTTCTTTTAAAGAACTCAAAGAGCTAGAGCTAAGATATTTAGCATGAAACATGTTCTAATGGGTGTCTACCAAGTTTGTTCAAATAAAAGCCCTGGGGTCAAAATTGGCCCCGCCCTGGGGGGTCATTGATTTTCCTTATATGTGTATAGCAAAAACTTAAAAAATCTTCTTTGAAAAAAACCCAAATAGCTGGAGTTTAGATATTAAGCATGAAACATCTTCTAGTGAGATATACCAAGTTTGTTCAAATAAAAGCCCTTGGGTCAAAATGGGCCCCGCCCAAGGGGGTCTTTGATTTTCCCTATATGCATATAGTAAAAACTTAAAAAATCTTCTTTTAAAGAACCCAAAGAGCTACAGCTAAGATATTTAGCATGAAACATCTTCTAATGAGTGTCTACCAAGTTTGTTCAAATAAAAGCTCTGGGGTCAAAATTGGCCCCGCCCAAGGGGGTCATTGATTTTCCCTATATGCATATATTAAAAACTTAAAAATCTTCTTTTAAAGAACTTGAAGAGCTAGAGCTAAGATATTTAGAACGAAACATGTTCTAATTGGTGTCTACCAAGTTTGTTCAAATAAAAGCCCTGGGGTCAAAATTGGCCCCGCCCGGGGGTCATTGATTTTCCTTATATGTATTAAGCAAAAACTTAAAAAATCTTCTTTGAAAAAACCCAAATAGCTGGAGTTTAGATATTAAGCATGAAACATCTTCTAGTGAGTGTCTACAAAGTTTGTTCAAATAAAAGCCCTGGAGTCAAAATTGGCCTTGTCCCAGGTGTTATTGATTTTCCTTATATTTGTATAGCAAAAACTTAAAAAATCTTCTTTGAAAAAAACCCAAATAGCTGGAGTTTAGATATTAAGCATAAAACATCTTCTAGTAATTGTCTACAAAGTTTGTTCAAATAAAAGCCCTGGGGTCAAAATTGGCCCCACCCCAGGGGTGTCATTGATTTTAACTATATGTGTATAGTAAAAACTTAAAAAAATCTACTTTTAAAAAAACCCAATGAGCTAGAGCTTAGATGTTTAGCATGAAACATCTTCTTTGGTGTCTACCAAGTTTGTTCAAATAAAAGCCCTTGGGTTAAAATTGGCCCTGCCGGGGGGGGGGGGGTGGAGTAGATCGTTGTTTATCATTATATATGTGTAGTAAAAACTTAACATCGTGAAACATCTTCTAATGGGTGTCTTCCAAGTTTGTTCAAGTAAAAGCCCTGGGGTTTAAACTGGCCCTGCTCCGGGTGCCTTTATACAGGTGAGCGACCTCAGGGCCATCTTGGCCCTCTTGTTGATATTATTGTGCCCCCACTTTAGTGGCTGGCATTTAGATTTACCCTTGTCCGTCCCTCCGTCCATCCTTCCGTCCGTTCTCTTTTGTGTGGCACGTAACTCAAAAAGTTATTGCCCTTGACTTAGTAAAATTTTGCAATTTTCAACTTGTGTCGCATGTAACTCAAAAAGTATTTGACCTAGAGTCATGAAACTTTACAGGAATGTTGATCAGCATGTGTAGTTGTGCACCTGGGTATTTTCGTCTGGATGTTTTTAGTATTTTTAGAGTTAATGCCCTTGACTTAGTAAAAATTTTGCAATTTTCAACTTGTGTCGCATGTAACTCAAAAAGTATTTGACCTAGAGTCATGAATTAACAGGAATGTTGATCAGCATGTGTAGTTGTGCACCTAGGTATTTTCGTCTGGATTTATTTAGTATTTTTAGAGTTATTGCCCTTGACTTAGAAAATTTTTGCAATTTTCAACTTGTTTAGCATGTAACTCAAGAAGTATTTGACTTAGTCATTAAACCTTACGGGAAGGTTGCTCAGCATATTTAGTTTTGCACTTGAGGTTTCGCTTGTGGATTTATCCAGTAAGTCAGCATGTGTACTTATGCACCTTGGGGTTTGCTTGTGGATTTATTCAGTATTTGTAAAGTTCTTGCCCTTTACTTAGTAAAAGATTTTTAGTTTTCAAAAAATATTTGACCTAGAGTCATAAGATTGACAGAACAGTGGCGCAGTGGGGACACCCGTGTCCTATGGACACATTTCTAGTTTCAGGGAGAAGCATTTAAAATTGCTGTAAAACCATTAATTTGATGTTATTTTATGCAAAATTATTATTCAAAAACACATGATTCAAATTAACTATTTACCAGTCTATATCAGTGCAAGTGGCTTTATTATATTACATATTGGTTATAATATTTTTCTTAATTTAAATATACAGTAGAACTTCGGTAAGTCGAAGTTGGAGGGACTTGCGTAAAAACTTCGACACATCGGGACTTCGACTCATGAATCCCTCTCAATTCCATGACAAAATTTCGACCCGTGACTAGTCCTAATTATAAGATGTATAACGAAACCTTTTTCATGTTTTTCCATCATTAATCTGATATTTACATTTTACAATGATAAATATAGCATGTTAAATAACGTTTTTCACGGCTAATTATTTGGACTACCCGTTGACGTATACAACAGAGTTACAAAAGGCGTAACAATACGAAAGGGCGATAACTAAACCGGCTTATAGTAAATATTTCGCTTGTTATTCTCCCGCAACCCCGGGTCAAGGATGTTTTCAAATGAAAGTAGTTCTTACTGTTTACTTTCAAATACCACTACGGCAATTAAAATAGAAACGATTAAAGCATTTTATCACACATTTTATCGCAAACAAAGGCTGTTTGTACATACGACTGTATAATTAACACCTGTCACACAAGTTGATTGGAAATCGTCTTCGCAGGCAGATAAGGTGTGAAAAATGTGCCGAGATCGAAGGTGTCAAAATAATTGAACTACTTCGACTTATTTGTGGTAATTGCACTAGATTTACTTTATACGGACCACGAAAAAACTTCGACACATCGAAAAATTCGACACATAAAATCTCGACTCATAAATAGGTTTTTATAAGGAACATGAAGGGGGAAAAGTCGGGACTTTCATTTTTCTTCCACACATCGAGAAAATCGACTAATCGAAGTTCGACTCATAGAGGTTCTACTGTATAAATAATTTTTAACATAGCCTATATACTTATTTCATTATACCCCCAAAAACGAAGTTTGGGGGGGTATATAGGAGTCACCTGGTGGTCGGTCGGTCGGTCCAGACGTCCGTTGCATTTTCCTTGTCCGGAGCATAACTTGAAAACTAATGGTTGGAATTCAATATAACTACATACAATGGTCAAGCACATTGAGAGGAAGTGCAGTGCACAAGAACCATAACTCTATCTCGTCTAATTACAGAGTTTATTGCCCTTTGTTACTTTTCCTTGTCCGGGCATAACTTGAAAACTACTGGTTGTAATTCAAAACCAACTTCATACAATTGTCAAACACAATAAGGGGAAGTGCAGTGCACAAGAACCAATAACTCTATCTAAAGTAATTACAGAGTTATTGCCCTTTTGTTGCTTTTCCATTGCTTTTTTTTTGTCCGTTGCATTTTCCTTGTCCGGAGCATAAACTTGAAGACTAATGGTTGGAATTCAATATAACTAATACAAAGGTCAAGCACATTGAGAGGAAGTGCAGTGCGTAAGAAACATAACTCTATCTTGACTAATTACAGAGTTTATTGCCCTTTGTTACTTTTTTTCCTTGTCCGTGGCATAACTTGAAAACTACTGGTTGGAATTCAAAACAACTTCATACAATTGTCAAACACAATAAGGGGAAGTGCAGTGCACAAGAACCATAACTCTATCTAAAGTAATTACAGAGTTATTGCCCTTTGTTGTTTTTCCATTGCCTTCTTTTTTTTGTCCGGACCATAACTTGTAAACTAATGGTTGGGAATTCAATATAACTACATACAATGGTCAAGCACATTGAGAGGAAGTGCAGTGCATAAGAACCATACCTTCTATCTAAAGTAATTACAGAGTTATTGCCCTTTATTACTTTTCCATTGCTTTCTTTTGTCCCGGACCCATAACTTGAAGACTAATTGTTGCAATTCATTATAACTTCATACAATGGTCCAAGCACATTGAGAGGAAGTGCAGTGCATAAGAACCAATAACTCCATTTTGACTTTTTACAGAGTTACTGGTCTTTGTTTTTTTTCCTTGTCCAGAGCATGACTTTAAAACTACTGGTTGGAATTCAAAACAACTATATACAATGTCCAAGCACAATTAGGGGAAGTGCAGTGCACAAGAACCATAACTCCATCTTGACTAATTACAGAGTTACTGCCCTTTGTTACTTTTCCATTGCTTTCTTTTGTCCGGACCGACCATAACTTGAAGACTTATTGTTGTAATTCATTAATAACTTCATACAATGGTCAAGCACATTGAGAGGAAAATGCAGTGCATAAGAACCATAACTCCATTTTGACTAATTACAGAGTTACTGCCCTTTGTTACTTTTCCTTGTTCAGAGCAGGACTTGAAAACTACTGGTTGGGAATTCAAAACAACTTCATACAATGGTCAAGCACAATAAGGGGAAGTGCAGTGCACAAGAACCATAACTCCATCTTGACTTATTACAGAGTTATTGCCCCTTTGTTACTTTTCCTTGTCCAGAGCATAATTTTGAAAACTACTGTTTGGAATTCAGTACAACTTCATACAGTTGTCAAGGACATTAAAAGGAAGTGCAGTGCACAAGAGCCATAACTCCATTTTGACAAATACAGAGTTTATTGCCCTTTGAAATACTTTTCCTTGTCTGGAGCATAACTTAAAACGTACTGGTTAGAATTCAAAACAACTTCATACAGTGGTCAAGCACAATAAGAGGAAGTGCAGTGCACAAGAGCCATAACTCTATCTTCAGTATTTATGAGAGTTTGTTGCCCTTTGTTCTTTTTCTTTGTCTTTCTGGACTTATTACAGAGTAATTCAAATTAAACTTCATCAATGGCCAAACCACATTGAAAGGAAATGCAACATACATGAACCACAATTATCTTTAATTGCCCACAACCATAACTCTAATGTTTCAATTCTATTACAAGGTATTCTGTTACTAGTAACATCCTCATTTCCGAAGCAGACTTGTGGGGGTATTAATCACATTTAGTGATAGTTCTAGTTCTGTATTTCTTTCAAGTTATCACACAATTGGCTATGGAAGTTCCAAACTGGCCTTGTGGATAAGTAGAATGGTAAGGCAAGGCATATTTCATATTAAGTTGAATTATTTTTAAAGTATCCCATAATGGTAGTCATTAAATATCATCATGCGATATTGATATACATGTATGGATCATTGATATTCAACAATCTATACAAATATTATCAATGGTAGCAACTTATGAATATATCTAAACTATAACAGTTAAAACTCGATGAATATGCTTCATTTTCTTGCAGATGCAGCAGAATCAGATGCTTTCTTCTCAACTCTATTTGACGTCTTTTAAAACCAGACGAAATTTGCTCTATTGATATAAATAATGCGTCGAGTCCTGTGGAATATGTTGACAGTGACGGGTCCTCTGCAAATTGAATTTATAGTTTGTTTGGATAAACCGTATACATACTCACGCAGATGTTGTACTTGAAGACTTCATTGCGAGTCAAAATGTCGCATATTTAGTCAACTTCGGGATAGTTGTAAACACGATATATAAAACAGGCAGTAATTTTATCTACATGACAAATTCATCAGATATAAAGTATGTCGAACTTTATGAATAGCAACGACCATTGGGAAATACCAAAAGTTAAGACATGTGTAAGGGTAGAAACAAAGAGTTAATGGTTAATATCATGGTCCATGGCAAATCTTTGCCTGACAGTCATAGTTATTTAGTAATGAAAAGATTGGAAGATGTTGTTATTCTGTAAGCGTGTTCAGAAAGCACTTGATGTTGTTAGTCATACCATATTTGTGAGGGACCGGCTCTGATTTGCAAGACCTTATTCCAGTGAGTAGCTTTTATTGATATGTCGGAGGGATTACTAAATATTTGTTACCGTGAAATCTTTTTACATCAAGTCAACAATAAGATCAACAAAATGTGATTTTTTTGTAAGTAAGAAATGGTGGGCGATGTGTTAATTGTCAGACTTCCTTGAAAGGGGGGGGAAAAACACTTCATCGTAGATCAGGTACCCCTAAAGATCTACATCACAGAAAGGAGGGACTAAATGTAAGACGTCCAATAAAAAACTTGACAGAAAATCAAAAACTAAACACAAAATCAAACAATTTAAAAGCTACAGCCAGCAATTAGAATTGGAAAATGCACAAAATTTTAAGACAGAAATAACAAAAGAAAAAAACTGAAGGTGTCCGCTTATCAGAGGGAGAAAAATTAAAGACCTGTCGGAACCTCATGCAAAGTTGTGAAAAGGAAATGAAAAAAAATCACCCTGATGAATCTTCTTACCGGAGTTTGTTTTGGGAGCAACAACTAAAGTGTTCTAACTGAAAAGATAAACATGGTATGCGCTGGCACCCTAATCATCAAATGGTGCATTTCTTTAAAAAGTAAGAGTTCAAAAACTTATTGACACTTTGAAGAAATTCTGGTTTTTATTAAACTGCCGATCGAAAGGCCCGTTTGACTACACGAAAGCAAAGCCAAAGAAAAGGATTCTTGTTTAATATCAACTGATTTTTTTTTTAAAAAAAATGAAGAATTACAAAAAGTTTGATTTTACACTAAAATTGTATTAACAATAAAAACTAGGAAATAATAAATATACCAAGTATAATATATCATTTGAAAGGTTATTAAATTTTCTATGTACATGTAAAAAAAAAAAATAAGTGATAAATTAAAAGAGATAATACCTTTTTTTTTATTTAATAGTGGTATTAAGTCCTAAAAAACACAAAAAAAAAACAAATACATTAACAGGTAAAATTGGCATTTTAGGGTATAAAATGTCTGTATCTGTATTTGGGGAAAAACTATCAAGTTTGATATTTGCTTTATAGGCAAGTCCTTTGTAAAAAAAACCAACAAAAAGCCTGCCTTGAATTTTGAAAAATTAGGCCCATTTACTGTGGCAGCAGGCATGTTATCAGTCGGAGACTGAGTTAAATGATATGATTTTCTTAGAGGAAAAGCAATGCAAAACTTGAAAATTAATAAAATGTTTCAAATTAAATTTCAAGACGCGGTTTCTGCTGTTGTTTTTACATGTAATAAGATTGTGTAAAATTGTATACAGTAAAAACTCTGAAAACCGGACCCTCTGAAAACCAGAATCCTCTGAAAACCGGACCGTTTTAAAAGTCCCATATTTTCTTCTGATGTGTTCATTGAAAAAAATCCTCTGAATACCGGAACCTCTGAATTCCGAAAACAGGACGAATTTCTATGGCTTCTAATGCTAAACAAGCATAACAAATCCTCTGAAAACCGGACAGCAATTATAAGTGTCAACTTTCTGTGTATTTTAATGTAATTAAAAACATAATCTCAACAGGTGACATGTTCAATTACCAGTTAATGGTCACCTTTTTTATTTATGCAGGTGTGAAAACACTTGTTAGTGTGTGTAAATTTCTTATTGGCAATTTAATTATAGCTCTGTCATTATAACTGTGCCTTATCCTGTATAGGTATGACTTTTCTAAATGTTTTTAATTTGTTGTGTTTTTTTTTTATAAAATTAATATAAAATGTTGAAAAGAATTAGGTAACCTTTGTAAAATGATTCCTGTTTTGCTAAAAAAATTATCTTTGTTTGGAATTTAATTATATGCAAAAATAGTAATACTAAATTCCAGTAATTACATATTTCAAAAGCCAATTAAAAAGATAAATTTCATACAATGTGTAGTTTTATTTTCTGATTTTTGAATTGTATTCATGGATTTACATAAAAAAATTACTTAAGACATTTATTGCTAAAAAAAAAATAAGTGTTAAAAAGTAAATACAAAATACATCATAATTATCAATGAATGTATAAAACCTCTGAAAACCAGAATCCCCTGAAAACCGGACTTTTGGCCAAGTCCGGACAGGGTCCGGTTTTCAGAGTTTTTACTGTATTTTGTTGTAATACTGGTTAAATTGTTTTTGTAACTGTATTTTTGTTTTTATGTATGTTAAAAAATGTTTCAAAAATTACCAGTTATATAAACTGATATTAAATACATATATTAAATACATGTTCTTGCTCTTTTATTATTATAAAAGTCTTACATCTAGTCGAGTGTATTATGACAAGGTGACAGTACATAGTACGTCCACTTCATACTTATATCAAATAATAAAGTACTGGACATCAGAAATTATTATATTGTGTTCTACTATTTCAATAATTGGCTATTTCAATAATTCCCAATTTCTGTGAGTGAATGCAAAGGCAAAGTAGACCCTGGCCTAATACATGTATATAATTATAAGTTATTCCAAATGTCATATTTTCCAATGGTCTTACCTTGAACATCCTGCTTCCCATGCTTTGAACGAAGATGACCACGCATTCCAGAAATTGAAGCGCAAGACTCGTCATACTCATCACACCGATACAATTTTTTAGATGTCTTGGTGACACTAAGTCTTATCTTCTCCTTATTCTTATTGCATTTAGATTTATATTACTGTTCTACCTCAAAATCACTAAAATTATATTCACTTTCAGTAAAATCCCCTAAAACTACTTCAAGATGATTAGATCCTCAATATCTGAGAACTCAACAAAATCATCTTTACAGTATGCCATTCTGAACAACTTGAGGTCACACTAAGTAAGTCGGAGGACAGTATTGGCTCGACTATTCAAAAAATTGTCACAAGGGTGTTTTATTGAGTATAATAATGCTAATTACCTATGAATACATAAAATTGACCAAAAAGGTACAAAGGCTTGTTATTAAGATGTTTTATCAAGTAAATCACTGCTTTATTATTATGAATGCTAAAAATTGTCCCAAAAAAGGCACAAACCCTTCAGTACTTATGGAGATAACATCTTACAAGCAAAACTTTACCATGAATTTCTAAGTTGAAAAAGGGGAGAAAAATCAGCCTAAATGCAAGATAGAATTATGAATCTTGGTCAGTGACCTACAATTATGATTCTAAATGCATATGTGAAGTTTAAAATAAATATCTTTAATAGTTATTGAGATATGTAAAACTTGCATGTAAACATTAACCAAGAGACTAAGTAGAAAAGGGGAGATGTATCAGCCTAAATGAAAGATAGAGTTATGGAACTTGGTCAGTGACATAAAATTATGACCTCCAATTATGACCCTAAGTACATGTGTAAAGTTTCAAGTAAATATCTTTGAAGACCTTTAACCTTTAACCAAAATTTCTAAGTTTCAATGGGGCAAATAATTCTGCAAATATTGCAGACAGAGTTATGCAATTTTGCAAACTAATGTACATTGTTACTATAAAAAAGTATTGTAAATTTCAATTGAATATCTCATTCAATAATTGAGATATTTGACTTTACAAAAAAAACTTTAACCAAAATTTCTATGTTAAAAAGTGGCATAATTCTGTAAATATTGTAGGCAGAGTTATCCAACTTGTCAATCTAATGTACATTGTTACTATAAATAAGTATTGTAAGTTTCAATTGAATATCTCAAGCAATAATTGAGATATTTGACTTTACAAAAAACTTTAACCAAAACTTCTAAGTTAAAAAGGGGCATAATTCTGTAAATATTGTAGGCAGAGTTATCCAACTTGTCAATCTGATGTACATTGTTACAATAAATAAGTTTTGTAAGTTTCAATTGAATATCTCATGCAATAATTGAGATATTTGACTTTACAAAAAACTTTAACCAAAACTTCTAAGTTAATTGTAAATATTGTAGGCAGAGTTATCCAACTTGTCAATCTGATGTACATTGTTACAATAAATAAGTTTTGTAAGTTTCAATTGAATATCTCAAGCAATAATTGAGATATTTGACTTTACAAAAAAATTTAACCAATACACCAACACGACTACAATAGCTCTAGTCGAGCTAAAATTGATGCACATTAAACGAATGAACCAATTACTGAATCTGCAGCAAACATCAATTATGACAGTACTTTTTTTTACATCAAAGGTTTATCTAAATAGATGAATAGGTGTTTGATTGGACAAATTGCCTTTGAAAAGGTTCTGATTGAATAATCGAGGATTAAATACTTTAATAAAAAGGGCCTTTTAAATGGAAAAAAAACAACAACAAATAATGTAATCCAAAATGTTCTTTCAATTATATTGCAATACTTTTATCACAACAAATGTTTAGGCCATATTTTTAGAAAATAATTTTTATAATAGTTTTTTTTCTGCCGCGGTTTGAATATTATTTTATCATACTTTTAATTTTATTTATTTAAAAAATAGTGTCTTACTTTTTTTAAAACAATGGTCAATATAAAAATATAAAGGGCTCAATGTAATAAAAATTCAATCTTACAAATATGCAAGACAATTTGACTGTGCGATTGTACCGTGATTTGGGGCGTTTTTACGTCACGATATTTTATCCACATTTTATTTAAATACGCAAAAGAAATTTAAAATATAAATAAATATATATAAAGCTACAAAATATACGATTTTTATGGAGATTATTTCACAATTCTAGGCCAAAAAAATGAAGAAACAATATCTTGTTGCTATATGAAAAGATTTTTTTGTGTGCAAGTTGCCATTTGGCTAGTAGTAAATGATGCGTTTTTTTACTTGTTGCAATTCCAAAACTATTTTAGCTTTGTAAATAATAATTACACAGTTAAAAAGATCAAATTCTAAGCTTTCTTTTGATAGGTATTTTGCGAAATTCGGACCATAAATGATGAAAAAAATCTTATATTTGTTTGAAGAGGGGATCATTATTTTTACTGAAGTTTTGACATAATCGGGAGACAAAAAAAAAACTCTGTGTTTAACTCGTCGTTATTTTCTTCTTAGTAAACGCACTGATTTATAAAATATATATTTGAAAAAAACCAATCTTTCAGCTTTCTAGAATATGTTACATTTAAAAAATTGAATAGAAAATAAAATTAACGGTTATTTAAATAACCAAGGTCAAATATCATATCGCTTAACACCGTGTAATCGTCGATAAAAATCAACAACGATAGGCAGTCTGGATGGATTATCTGCCACGACAGCATAATTTACCGTTATTGATTTTCTGTATAGAGTTGCGGATACCGTTAATACAAGTACCTGATGGAAAGAATGATAGCTGTAAAAAGAAATGGCCCAAATTTCTCAACACAGGAAGAAAACAAGACCTGTCCATGAACAGTGGGCTTCATGGTTAGTTTAAAATCAACATAGAAAAGGGGCATAATTCTGTAAATGTACTTAGCATACTAACTTCCCCTTGATAGACAACCAAAGTTCAAGTTTTGAAGTGAAAATTTCTTTTTTAGAAAAAGGCAAATTCATTTCAGCATAATTGAACAATTCTTGGTTCCTCTTTTCAAACTATCCAGCATCTGTGTCATATGAAGAAACTTTAGTTTAAGCAATGAATACAAATCAACTCTTATATTTCAAGCAACTTTATTTCAATATTTCACACCATTCATCTATAATGACTATACATGATTTTATACAACACTATTTTTGTAACAATAGAAAAAACATAGCTTTTCAAAGCATATACTGTAGTTAACATAATTCTCCTGTCTCAAATATCAACTGTTCAATGCCTACACACAAAGTATGTTGAATCAGTAATTTAGTACAAGTCAATGAAAACAGTACTTCAATAACTAGAATTCATCCGTCTGCTTAATTATCTGATAGACCAATTAATGGTTTAATACTTCAGCAATTACTCAGCACTAGTCAATGTCATTGTTCATTAAGAATGTTTCACCAGTTAATAATCAACTTCATATTTTATATAACTTTTTCAATCTCCCCCACTCCCTGACCCTGCCGGTGATGCTGGTGACCCTGATCTTGACCTTTGACCTGGACTACCTGAACCTGACCTCTGTGACCCAGCAGGACTAGGTGACCTTGACCTTCCACTCCCAGATCTAGCTGGACTACCTGACCTTGACCTTGCTGATCCTGCTGGACTGCCTGACCTTGACCTACTTCCAGAGCGTGACCGTGATTTCCTTGAACCAGCTGAGCCAGACCTGTAAAAAAACAAGATTTCAAATTTGTCCTCATCATAGTAAAACCTATGTAATCAAAGATACAGAAATATGTTTATTTACACAAGAATTTTTGTAAAGATGGATTTGTTCAGTCTGACACATATATAACAAAAACAAAATGAATTTTTAAGGTATGAAGGGGGATGCCCTCAACTCCACATACCTAAGACAAGGAAATTAAGATAAAAATAAATAAACAAATAAACTTTCTGCACATATTTATATGATATGGATTGCTCACATGACTCTTTAGCAATCTTGACCCTTCATTACAAAAAGAAACTAAAAACTACTCACCTTGACCCACTCGCTGATCTTGACCTACTTCTGCTGACTGACCTACTTCCAGATCGACTTCTCGATCTACTTCCAGATCCTGACCTACTTCCAGATTGCGACCTTGACCTAGATCTATGTACTGAGCCTTCATCACTCTCGCTGCCGGACGACAAAATCCTACGCCTTTTACCGACATTTCCACCTTCATCATCACTTCCACTATCGCTGAAAACAAAGATATCATAAAGAATGTGTACAACAACAGTATCAGTGCTGTATAAAATATTTGTATCATAGTATTTACAAAATATAATTTCACAGTGACTAATGTAAAACGGCCATAAATTGTGCTTTGAGAATTAATTATACACAAATCAAAGAGAAACTTTTCCACTTACCCGCCAACGTCTATTTTTAGCTTTTCACCTTCAGAGTCAGACCCTTCACTAGATGAAATGGTTGCCTTGGAAACGATCTTTCTCCTCTGTTTAGCCGTCAGCCCGTCCTCGTCAAGGATCTTCTTCTTACGTTTAGACTCTTTCGGTTCTTTCCGCTTCCTCTCCCGCGGCTTTCTATCACCTTTATCCCTAAAAATAATAAAACATTTAATTATATATCCACTTTCTTTTCATATCTAAAAAAAACATATATAGAACAGTATTCTCTTCAATTTGCATCTGTTATACACATACCTTTCATTAAATTCAAACTCTAAAGAAACCTCAGTCATTATTCAAAAACATACATAGTTTTGATAATACATGTGAAACACACTGTTTTGTGGAATATAACAACTTTGTACAGTGGAACCTGTCTAATCCTAATAATATCTGTCATTTTGCAGTTCGGATCGGAATATCCGTCCCCAGGCTTGCCGAGTTACCGCCCATGGGCGGGTGACCGAGGGACGGAGATTCCGATCCGAACCGCAAACATATGTCAGATATTTTTTCTTGCATATTCTACCATATTCCGTTATATTTTAAATTCTTTATCTTTAATTTCAATCGAAATTTATAACATTACAACCGTAACTACTTTCTTACAACAGCGTATGAATTACAACTTCATTCATAACGGTAAAATGACTTCATCCTAAGCGTGCTATTGTACAGCACGCGACTCATCTGGCACCCCCCAGATGAAATTTCTGGCATGGGTAAAACTCACGGAAACGCCAGTCGATATGCAAGAATATCTCATCCAGATCAGAAGAAAAGTTCTGATTAGAAAGTCTCATCAGATAACATAATGTGCAGGCTGGCCAGATTCTTTGCTGTTGACATTGATCTGTTTTTATTGCGACCAGAGGTCAAAAGGTTAAACAAAAATTTAGAGCTGAATAGTTATCAACTACAACTCATCACTTGTATTACAATGATGTTTTTAAAATTTTTTAGCTTTTATATTAAGATATAGGCCCGCGAGTCCAATTTGTAGCAAAACCAGCCTGTTAAACCAGTCTTACTCTCCTGTGCTTAACGACAGTTTTTAAATCGGACTATGTCTAGATTTAGACAGTTCTGAACATAGAGCAATCAAGAACACAATTTTAGTTTATCATTTTTAAGTAAAATATTTCAATTAAACTTTAAATTAAATTGTGGTTTCTTTGAATTCTTCCTTTTTATCCAGTTTATTTCAATTAAAGTACAAATACAAGTACATTAATATCACTTACTTCCTTTTACGTTTACTTGACCTTTCCTCGTCATCACCGTCACTATCTGACCCGCTACGCGGTTTACGTCCTCGTTTCTTCTTGCTTCTAGGCCGTTCATCTTCACTTCCCTCAGACAAGATCTCTCCATCATCTGCTCGTTTTTTCTGCAAACAGTGCAAAATTTATCCAATCAAATTGTTAACGTTAATACGAAAAAAAATTCCAATGCTTAATATATTTGCAGCCTGGATATGTCTAAAGTATGCAACCCACTGGAGCATGAATAGCTTTTGACACTGTGGACCATCAAACTGTCAATGAAAAAGGTACGCTGGGCCCTGTACCCAGTAACCAACACCTAAATCCAACCTTAGTCGATCTAAAAAGTTATGTTACACTTGCAGAAGATTTTGCTGATGAGCTCTTTACTTAACATGAAAATTACCTTTGACTTAGTCGACCGTCTCTCTTCCGGTTCTGGTGCGAGCGCAATCTGTTTCGCTTTGTCGACGTAAATCTGTCTCTTCTCCATCATCATCTTCGATAACTCTTCCTTCTTCTTCTGTTTCTGAAGCTGCTCCTCTTTGTATTTCTGACGTATGGCTTCACGTTCCTCCTCGCGATGTTTACGTAACTCCTGCTCTTCCTCGTCAATCTTCCTTGCACGAGCCACGTGATATTGTGCCTGACTCAACAAATCGGAGCACTGCCTGGTAACAAAATTTCAATATGTAAGTTTTGGTAAATCCTCATTGATTTATTTGCATCATTTAACCTAAAGCCTGCTGAATCAGTCTCTACCAGCAGTATAGAGCCAGGCTAACCTGTACAACAGTTCAGTCTGACAAGACTCTATACTGTTGACTGACTGACCAACTTCAAATTTTCATCATTGAAAATAGACAGTCTGTAAAATGGAAGCTGAACAAGTCTATTTAAGAAATACAGCAGGGTAACCTGCTCTTAAGGTCAAAATGTCTGCATCTAAAGCTAGGTTTGACCTCTAAATCTAGATTGGGACCTCTAAATCTAGGTTTGACCTCTAAATCTAGATTGGGACCTCTAAATCTAGGTTTGACCTCTAAATCTAGATTGGGACCTCTAAATCTAGGTTAGGCCTCTAAATCTAGATTGGGACCTCTAAATCTAGGTTTAGCCTCTAAATCTAGATTGTGGCCTTTAAATCTAGATTATGGCCTCTAAATCTAGATTATAGGCTGTAAATCTAGATTGTGGCCTTTAAATCTAGATTATGGGCTGTAAATCTAGATTGTGTGGCCTTTAATCTAGATTATGGGCTGTAAATCTAGATTGTGGCCTTTAAATCTAGATTATGGCCTCTAAATCTAAATTATAGGCTGTAAATCTAGATTGTGGCCTTTAAATCTAGATTATGGGCTGTAAATCTAGATTGTGGCCTTTAAATCTAGATTATGGCCTCTTTTTCTAGATTATAGGCTGTAAATCTAGATTGTGGCCTTTAATCTAGATTATGGGCTGTAAATCTAGATTGTGGCCTTTAAATCTAGATTATGGCCTCTAAATCTAGATTATAGGCTGTAAATCTAGATTGTGGCCTTTAAATCTAGATTATAGGCTGTAAATCTAGATTGTGGCCTTTAAATCTAGATTATGGCCTCTAAATCTAGATTATAGGGCTGTAAATCTAGATTGTGGCCTTTAATCTAGATTATGGGCTGTAAATTCTAGATTGTGGCCTTTAAATCTAGATAATGGCTGTAAATCTAGATTGTGGCCTTTAATCTAGATTATGGGCCTGTAAATCAGATTGTGGCCTTTAAATCTAGATTATGGCTGTAAATCTAGATTGTGGCCTTTAAATCTAGATTATGGCCTCTAAATCTAAATTATAGGCTGTAAATCTAGATTGTGGCCTTTTAAATCTAGATTATGGGCTGTAAAATCTAGATTGATGGCCTTTAAATCTAGATTATGGCCTCTAAATCTAGATTATAGGCTGTAAATCTAGATTGTGGCCTTTAATCTAGAGTATGGGCTGTAAATCTAGCTTGTGTGGCCTTTAAATCTAGATTATGGGCTGTAAATCTAGATTGTGGCCTTTAAATCTAGATTATGGCCTCTAAATCTAGATTATAGGCTGTAAATCTAGCTTGTGTGGCCTTTAAATCTAGATTATGGGCTGTAAATCTAGATTGTGGCCTTTAATCTAGATTATGGCCTCTAAATCTAGCTTGTGTGGCCTTTAAATCTAGATTATAGGCTGTAAATCTAGATTGTGGCCTTTAATCTAGATTATGGGCTGTAAATCTAGATTGTGGCCTTTAAATCTAGATTATGGGCTGTAAATCTAGATTGTGGCCTTTAATCTAGATTATGGGCTGTAAATCTAGATTGTGGCCTTTAAATCTAGATTATGGCCTCTAAATCTAGATTATAGGCTGTAAATCTAGATTGTGGCCTTTAAATCTAGATTATGGGCTGTAAATCTAGATTGTGGCCTTTAAATCTAGATTATGGGCTCTAAATCTAGGTTGTTGCCACTAAATCTAGATCATCTATAACTTAGGCTGTACCTAAAATCAATTTTCCATATAGCATCAATGATCATAAATTTTCTCTCTAAGAAACTCTTAGAATATGACTCAAACCGATACACAGCTCTCATCAAAGTTATGTAAATATATAAAATTAACTGTACCTGGCCTCAGTGGCTGCTTGGGCAAGATCAAACTTCATCCTATCACCATGATGACTAAGGTAAGAAAAGTATCTGCAAAGAATAAGGTCAAAATATACTATCTACCTTATAAATTGATTGTGTGTTCATTTGAGATTTGTTCATTTGAGTTTAGTCCTGATTAAACAATGTTATAACTAATTTCAGGCAGTCGGCGAACAACAGTTATTAATCTTGTTTTTCAGCAGCACAAATAATTATAAACTGCAGTGAATTTCGAATGGCATTTAAACTTACACTGAGGCATGACGATGTCTTAGTCACAAAACTGAACCCCCATAAATCTAGGTACAAGTTTTCAAACTGTGTAAAAGTGTGTTCTCCTCTTAGTGCAAAAAAGCATGTAATAATCATTAATGTATAGAAATGTTCAATTATAGGAGGAAAAATATGAAGGAGGAAAAATATGAATGAGGCTAAGTAACTTAGTTGGCAGAACTATAGAACAATTTTCCAAGAGTCCTGGTTGGGCTGGACATTTTTCTCACCCTGTTGAACACTAGAAATTTTACCTGTGGGCTAGCTCCAAATCTCTGACCGCAGACAATACGGTTTTTAAGTTACTTTTTTCATCTTTCAATATGGACGTCGCAAGCTTCTGCTGCACCAAGGCAATGTTATACAACAAAACAGTATCACTGGGCGAGACGTGCCGTGCCTGAAATAAATGTTCTCGTACAGTTGCAATATATATCAAACTTTCTCACTTAATGCTTAAAAGTGACATTATGCTCATTTTTGCATTGCCACTTTGAGCTGAAATGACTACTTATATTTCAAAAGTCTGACACTTTTAATGGTGATTGACCAACAGTTAATATTGGACATTGTTAACGATAAAATATAAATCTACCTAAAATATTCAAAAACTGCCCTTTTCTTTTATATATATTACGTTAAAGGTAGATTCTGATGGATATTTACATAAATTTTCTTGGCCTGTGTGAGTTTTTTGTCATTCATACTATGTAAATACTAAAATTGAACAGAATTAATATGCAAAATGTTAACTTGTTTTGACTTTCACCTATTGAGTCACTCAATACCCTCGGACTGGCATAATGTCACTTTAAGTTATAAAAGATTTATCATCAGTTATATGTTACCAGTTTTAAACCTCAGGAATGTTTAAGTTTACTAATGTTCGAAATTTTAAGTAAATATAGTTGCACTATCATCAACTGGCAAAAATTGGAAAGTTGCAGTAAAACTCTTTGCAAGAATTTACCTTGAGTAATATATTTTTACATTCTCTCAGCTTTCCACACTTGTAGTAGGCCCTCGCTAAATAAACCATCACCTCTGTGTTGTGGTATTTGAAAAATTTCTTAAGACAATTTTCGTACTGAAAGAAAAAGTTCAGAAATTTTCATAATGAAAGAAAAAGTTAATTTTCATACAGAAAGGAAAAAGTTCAGACAATTTTTGTACAGAAAGAAAAAAGTTCATACATTTTTCATACCGAAAGAAAAATTTCAGACAATTTTCGTACTGAAAGAAAAAGTTCAGACAATTTTTGCAGTTGAATTCAGGTGCCCCATTGTGCATTATTTCAGGCATAAAAGGGCACTGATCCTTCAGTGAACTACCAACATTCCGTTAGCTAGCTGGATAACTTCCTCCCATGAAAGAATCCAAAGTTCCTGGCTGGATTCAAACCTACAACAGTGAGGCTCAAGTGGTTTGAAATCACAATCATAATCACTCAGCCACTGAAAACTTTAAACAAAAAACTTGGCGGACTAAAAAATGTACGCCAGTTTCACAATAATTACTGTAGGATATGAAAATAAGACAGTATATCAAATCAAATTAATATTTTAACAATAATTATAATGCACTTAATTATTTTAGTGCAGAAAAATAAACAAACCATCTGGACAGCTGCCACATATTGTTTCTGTTCCACGTAGATGTGAGCAATATTCAACCATACATCACAGAAATCTGCTGTAGCTTCTCTAACCTGGGCAAACACGTCTCTTGCTTCGTTTATACAGCCTTTATGTGCAAGTACACAACCTGATAATAGTAACATAAACAAATCTAAACCTGGGCAAACTTCTTAACCAATCACAAATTCAAACCAATCAGAAAATTCAATTAATAAATTCTCAATCAATAAAAAAAATTCAAGAAAGAAATTCTTAACCAATCAGAAAATTCAAGAAAGAAATTCTTAACCAATCAGAAAATTCAAGAAAGAAATTCCTAACCAATCAGAAGATTCAAGTGCAAGAAAGAAATTCCTAACATATCAGAAAATTAAAGCAAGACATCCTTAACCAATCAGAAAATTCAAGCAAGAAATTCTTAACCAATCAGGAAATTCAGGCAAGAAATTCTGAACCAATCAGAAAATCAGTGTACCTACAGTTGTAAACAATGCATATGATATTCTATATTCAATCAAGAAAACATAATTTAACGAAATTCAATAGAAAACATTACCTATTCCATTGGCAGCCCAGATGTTTCTGTCATCATTTCTAAGGACTTGTTTATACATGGCCAATGCCCGATCTTGATGACGCTTTTGCTGAAATAACATTTACAATTTTCCTTTTCAATATCCTTATCTGTTTCAGTTTATTTACATTGTGTGCCAGATTGTGAATAAATATTCATTAATTGTTTGTTTGTTTTATGCTAATTAAACATATTTTAGGTCATATCTTGGCAACTGATACACCTAACCGGCTTTCCTGGATAACTAAGCAATAATTACTAATTTCTTCATAAGTGACTAATTACTTATAGCATATAAATCTTTTAATCAGAGATGAGAGACAAACTAGAAATGTGTCCATAGGACACGGATGCCCCCACACGCCACTGTTCTGTCAATCTTATGACTCTAGGTCAAATATTTTTTGGACTACATGTGCCACAAGTTGAAAACTAAAAATCAACAAAGGGCCATAATTCTATTAAATTTGGTCGCAGTAAAAATTCCTTCCTTTACTACCATCTACACATTAAGGTTGTTAATCCCTGGAAGTTTAAGCAAAATCTGCCATCTGGTTTAAGAGGAGGTGCGTTCACAAAATTTCTACATAGTATATAATGAAAAAATCAACAAAGGGCCATAATTCTATTAAATTTGGTTGCAGCAAAAATTCCTTCCTTTACTGCCATCTACACATTAAGGTAACAGATGTTTATCCCTGGAAGTTTAAGCAAAATCTGCCATCCGGTTTAAGAGGAGTTGCATTCACAAAATTTCTACATAGTATATAGTGAAAAAATCAACAAAGGGCCATATTTCTGTAAAATTTGGTCGCAGCGAAAATTCCTTCCTTTACTACCATCTACACCTTAAGGTTGTTCATCCTTGTAAGTTTAAACAAAATCTGCCATCCGGTTTAAGAGGAGTTGCGTTCACAAAATTTCTACATAGTATATAGTGAAAAAATCAACAAAGGGCCATAATTCTGTTAAATTGGTCGAAGCAAAAAAATTCCTTCCTTAACTACCATCTACACATAAAGGTTGTTCATCCCTGTAAGTTTAAGCAAAATCTGCCATCCGGTTTAAGAGGAGTTGCGTTCACAAAATTTCTACATAGTATCTAGTGAAAAAAATCAACAAAGGGCCATAATTCTGTAAAATTTGGTCGCAGCAAAAATTTCTTCCTTAACTATCATCTACACATTAAGGTTGTTCATCCCTGGAAGTTTAAGCAAAATCTGCCATCCGGTTTAAGAGGAGTTGCATTCACAAAATTTCTACATAGTATCTAGTGAAAAAATCAACAAAGGGCCATAATTCTGTTAAATTTGGTCGCAGCGAAAATTCCTTCCTTTACTACCATCTACACATTAAGGTTGTTCATCCCTGTAAGTTTAAGCAAAATCTGCCATCCGGTTTAAGAGGAGTTGCGTTCACAAGATTTCGGGACGTACAGACGGACGGACGGACTGACGGACTGACGGACGGACGGACAAGTGCAACGCTATATGCTCCCACATTGTGGGGGCATAATAATTATTACACTCCATCAATGTGCCTAGATCAATTGTGAAAGAGAAAGTATGTCTCATCAGTGAATCAGAAACAACAATACATGATTTGCATGTAAAACCTTCCATAGAAATATAAATAATATAACAATTTTTCTTTTACAACCTTTGTTCCCTACTACCATTTCAATATCTTAAAACGTATAAAAAAAATAAAATACACAAAGAACATACCTTATCTTTGTCCTTCATTGGCATGTGTAATGTTTGCAGCCAGACGTTACCCAGGGCGATAAGAGAATATGCATCGTCCTTGGTCGCTGGTCGAGCTAAGATACGCTCAAATTTCTTCTGTCCCGGACCCCATTCTTGTTTGGCAAGATGAAGATTACCAATCAACGACCAAGCATCTGGGTGATCCTGATTTAATATAAATCAGATTATCATCTCTTTATTTAAGAAAAAAATCTTAAAAGATATACTCCATGGCTGTAAAGTAAAAGTTAAAGGGACATCTTTCAATATTGTTTTTTGGTTGGGCTTCAAGTTACACAATGTAAAAGGCAAAATGGTGAAATTTTATGTGAGGTACTGTATAAGGAAGTGGGTATTGCCATGTGTCAAAAAGTAGCGCAATTTAAAATTCTACATTTTGTGTGTGGAAATATTAGCGAATCATGCAACCGTAGAATTTAATGACAGGTTGGTTCATAATTAAACTAGAGGGAATTTTAGCGATTTTCGCCTATTCCCAAAATTCGCCAATATTGTTACTAACTAAACTACTTATACAGTTATTCATGGTATTACCCTCAGTGCAATATTTCAGGGAAAATTTGCTACTACTGGAGTATCAGCACCAATCTATGAAATTCTTTAAATAATTTGTCTTGAGATGACTAATAACAGGAGAGAATTAAGCACTTTAGCTACAGAATTTCTCAAAAGAACTTGTCCAACTTACATTTTGAAGAACTGTCCATTATCAATTTTGGTTAAATCAAGAAGAAAATTTGTTAGGCAAACAGTAAAAATCCTGTTCAGACATGCTGGCCAGGCTGAATGTGAGTGGCAAGTGTTAACAGCTGGGTTCGGGCTTGAGTTAAGATGAGGCAAATATAAGAGGTAAGAACATGTTGAATGAAGTTCAGTAAAGTTGTGAATAGACAGTTGTTATAATATTAATTTGATACACAAGATTCTGTTGTTAAATATTATTATTCAATTTTATTTAATTTCATTTAGTTAATTCACTCTTGAATCTGCTTTGCTTGACTTGGAAATCATGAGACCAAAATACCTGATTAATTTGTAAAGCTTCTTTAAACCAATCGGAGGCCTCGTAAATTTGTCCTCTATCTCTTGCCATACATCCAAGTCGTAAATAACCTGGTAAAATAATAAAAAATAATTTCAAATAAATTTATTGCAATAATTTTAACAAGATGGCAAAATTTTATAGCAACTTTCTTTTTGGGAAATGATCAGTAGTGAATTAATAGGTAGGTAATTAAAAGAAATTTTTCTTCAATGAAAGATTTGACAAACTATTTCATCATATCATACATATTCAGATGAGTACATTTAGATAATTAAAGAATTTTGTACTTTGAAGTCTTTTAAAGCTGGACAGTAAACAGCACTGAGCACCTTTTACCAATCACCATTATCATCCGTGAATATGCTAAAATTATGGCCCAGAGCACGGAAATTGATTTGTATGAAAACATTGAAGAGGGTTTTGACAATGTTATTATCGAAAATGATATATGTCATTTTGCAAAAAAATTATAGCACACAATCTGCCCAATGTTTTGCAAGTGCTTTTTTATATACTTCTCTCAAAAGGGTTTCTCACTCCAAAGATTATTAAAAAATGTTTTCAGTTCCTTACAATTTAATGCTTTTTTTGTTAAAGTATGTGTTTTACTAAGACAGTGAAAGTTCTAGGAAAACAGACTGATTTTTTACAACTGTTCCCTATTTCAAATACATGTGAAAACACTGGGAGGGTACGAGCACAATATATTTTTTCCAAAAGGTGAACCCCTGAAGGGCAATGATGGCCGAAAACCCGTTTTTTTTTTCAAAAACGTGCTGTGTATAATAACTCACTTACAGTCGACATAGTTGGGATGTTCACGGAGGATATTTTTATAAAGTCTCTCGGCTTCGTCGTACTCGTGAGTAGCTTCGTGAAGACGAGCAAGATTTGTACGTGGTTGTCACGGATATTGCACTAAAATATGTCTCATCATGATAGCTTCGGCCCTTGAACGTTTCCAATGATGCAGTATAAATATTTCTGTAAAATAAAAATAACTTTTTTATTCAATCTGTTTTATACCCTGACAACTTTATACAGTGAAATTTGAGAAAAACCCCGGAAAACGCTGAGAAAATCGGAACTCTCCAAAAACCGGACGAATTATTCAGATCCCAAATTTATCCTTCTTTAAACTATTGCATTAAACATTGACAATACCGGAATCTGTAAAAACCGAATATCAGACATTTGATAGGGGACTACAAAGTTTTCAATTATATAGAACAATTAACCCTAAACAATACCGGACGACGTAGATTGAATAACCTTGTGTACTTGTCAATTTGTTGTGTCTAAAAACGCTACTTGAGCGGCAATGGAACACTGATTGTCTTATTTGTTAATTATGTCTCTTTTCACCAGTTTGATTTATTGTAAGGTATAGAATGTTACCGTTTTTATATAATGCCAAAATGCACAATGAATTGGTAAGTTAAAATCGGTATGATAAAGAATAGAGTATTTTTATATTGCGTTTCTTTTTGTATATTCATTTCCCCAAATGACAACGCAATGGAAACGACATTTATCGGCGCTAAGTTCTATTCCATGGCCGAAAAGAATACGACGAGAGACTGTCTATAAGTGATAAAGTTAAATTAAAGACAGTGAAACTTTGCCGAGACCTACTTTAAAAATCTTTAATCTGACAAATATGGTATTCGGCAAAATATTTACAATGGGGGGCATTATTATAAAACAATATAAGTAAACTCATTATCCATTACCCCTAAAATGCATATACGGATGTAATCGGACTACCGTTATGAACTGCTGTGGGTTTAATCCCAAAATTTATTGTATTTATATGCAATAAACAGGACAAAATAATTAAAACATATTATATTGCTTTTTTATCATTTAGCAAATATACCTGCATATGATCATGAAAATGCAAAATATAACAGCATCCTTTGTTAGTCAATTGCTCGGTACATAGGATCCTGAACAGCTGACGGGGACATTGAGAATACCGGACCCCGCTGAGAAACCGGAACAAAACCGTCGGTCCGAAAGCCGTCTGGTTTTCTCAACTTTCACTGTATAATGGACATGCCCTGTTTTGGAATTGGAACAATCCATTAGACGTTTAAAGGGATTTTGTATTTAAAAACTCTCTCCTGATGTAAATTGTAATAAGGCTGACTGCAGCAATGGCATAAATTTTCCTCCCTGAGAAAGCCACAGGTAGTTTTTAAAAATTGAAAAAAATTCACTGTATAATTGTAATATGACCAATCATGTGTACATACCCCTTATCATTTCTAAAAGGGTTCGCAAATAATTTTGCAACAGGCATATATTTATCCAATGTAAACAACGTGAACAATTTCATCTAAAATCAAAAACATAGAACTAAACATCAAAAAATAATATATACTATATCAACACCTATTTAGCATCAGTTAATTTTCCTAAACGGGAAACAGAGCTGCTCGTTTGTTGAGTAAATCTCGGGCGGAACGGGTTTGTTTGGACCCGTGGGTCCGAGGAGGAATCGAGTGGCTTTTCCCGTAACGCAGACAGCGCCCCCTTTGGACATCAGATGTTCGAGGATCTGAGCAGCTCTATTTTCCAACGCCCTTCTAAATCATCGGGAAATTGTTCGGTAACTTTCTTCAGATGTGCCTAGAAGTGATAACGTTTTTATGCTGGAGATTGATATCAAAATGAATGGCATTATGGCTCTTAAACTTTTGTACTCGATTTTAATTCAAATATTGTCTTCATCAAATAACAGGTTTTTGCTTGAACTTTCTTAAGGCATTAAATTATCAATTTTATAAATTGAAATTATAATAATGTATTTCTATAATTGATCTTAACTTGAGTAACTTTAAATTTTCCAAGGTCTTATAGAAGATAGGATTCATCTGATCAATTTATCTTCAGTGAAGTATATTCATTTTGTTAAACAATCAAAATTTCTTCTAAAAATATGCGAGAGACCCACATTTTTTTTAATAAAAATTAAGTCAAATTACCAAAGTCATGTTTACTATCTATAACTGGCAGTCTAGCAAAGTGATTAAGGTGTCAGACCAGTAATCTAAGGATTGCAGACTGTGTAGGTTCAAACCTGTCAGGGGCAAGCTGTTGTTTCTTTGTGCTAGAAACTTTACTCTAACTCATTGCTTAGTACTAGCTGGTTCCAGGAACAGATACAGAGAATGTTCAATAAGCTCATAGCTTCCAACACAAGTCAGATTAAAACAAATTTGTACAAGCTAAACTAACTTTAAAAATACAGAGCATATTACATAGATCCCAATAACCTAATTTACCAAATACCAGAGTTTTCTATGCTATAACCATCCAGATCATTTTTAATAATATCTAGGGGAGAGAAAGGCAATTACCTTCGCAGTGTCCTTTCTTGTCTGATCGGGAGAACTGGAGTAAAGTGAGCCTAAAATTTTCATGGCTTCGTAATTGTTCGACTGGGCTTTTAGTACTTTCTCAAAACATTGTGAAGCCTGAAAGACGTAAACAAGAAAGCATTTCATCAAAATAGACAATTTACTATAAAATTTGAAACAGGATCATTATACAAATTAGTGTTGAAAAGGGCAATTTGCCAAGCATCTTAATTCAATTTAAAGTAAAGAAAATAGAATTAATGTTAAACAAATCACTGTAAATATTGCTTAGTCAGCTAGAAGAAAGTTTCAAAAGGAGAACTTACATTTTCATTGTCCCCTCTATAGATATACATCTGTCCCAGACCAAAGAAAGGTAACACAAAGTTAGGGGAAGCAAATTGTGTGGCCTGGTAGTAATACTGGAAAGCTTGGTCATAATCCTCCTACAATAAAGAAGTAAAATAAAATTAATTATTGCACACATTTTTGCGACTCAATAGAAATGGTATTGCATGGCCGTGCATATAATTTGACATTAAGTCATTTGCTTTATACAAACATAGTGTAAAGACGTGCTAAATGTTAGCATTACACTATAGGTGTGTCATTGAAAAATGATTCTTTTTCACTTTAAACACTCTTTATTTTTGATATGAGATAAATATAATATAATATTTGTGTAAATTCAATACTGAATTTATTGAACTTGTTGAATAAAATAATATTATGCTCACAAGAGGCTCAATTCAACTCATTCAATAAATTCAGTATTAAACTTACACTAATTCATTATCCTACATATCCATAACATTTCAAATACTAACTTTCATAAAGGCTCGCCAATGCCAAGGTGGCTAAAGCAATTCACTTTTGGACAAAGTGCACAGTTTATATTTTTCACAAAACTCATAAAATTATCAACATAATTATATCAATACATCTATAACTTTGGGTTACTTATTTTGCATTATATGTTAGTTGAAACATGTTTATTTAAGCTTGATTATGGAACAAATTCTAAGTTCTTGCAACATCTATCAATCTTCACTTTCGAGTCCGCTTCCTGATCTAGCCAGTACTGGTGTCATGTGAACAACAAACTTGTGACCAGAATAGGTCTCGAACCCAAATTTCCTAGGTTGAGAGGCAGACACCTTAACCACGCTGCCACTGCTCCCTTGAACATTACGTGTTAAATTCTGGTGTCAAAATGTGGTTATGACCAGAGTAGGTCTCGAACCCCAAATTCCTAGGTTGAGAGGCAGACACCTTAGCCACGGGGCCACCCCTCCCTTGAACATTATGTGTTAAATTCTGGTGACTTACCTGAACATGGAAAGCTCTTGCTAATTGGTAACAGCTCTCAGCACGCATTGCTTCATTCTCAGTGTTGTGGAAAGCATGGAGAGCCAGATGCTGAACTTTTTTATAATCCTGAAATAGGAAACATACAACAGTTACAACTGTAACACTTTTTCTAAAAGCTACCTTCCCATACAGTGTAATTTGAGCTCATTTTTTCTGAGAACTGTCATTAAAAGGAAAATTTCATTGGGCACAGGTTTATACATTTACATGAAACTGTGCATGTATTATGTTTCTTGCTTCCAGAAATACCAACCAAATACTTACCAATTTAGACTTTTCATTAGGTTATAAGTCTAAACTTTTGCAATGATTTACTTGGTCATTAAAACTAAAGACATTATTTGTCCTTATTAAAATTACAGGATAAAAGGGCTATAACCCTTCCATTTAAGTTGTTCCAAATTATTCCCAAATTTTATCAGTTTGCTGTTACCCTTAACTTCAAATATTCATCCTGATATCCCTTTATTTTCAAAAATGGACAGTTCCAAAAAAGAGGAAGTTGGGTACTTCCAGTTAAGAAATTCTTATTCATTCTGCAGCTTAAGGGGTACACAATTATTACAATTACCTTTTTATAGAAGAAATGGTTGGCTAGATGATTAAGGACCATGGGATTTGTCGAGTCAATGTTGTAAGCTTTAGACAACAACTGCACACCATTTTTGATCGAGTCCTGCGTCTTAGCATTCAGCTCCAAAATGGCCAATCCCACCAGGGCACCTACACACTGGTGATCTAATTGTAGAGCTCTCTCAAATGCCATCCTGAAAATCCAGTAAGATGATTGTTGTATCATTAAGACCAAGACACAAACAATGTTAAGGTCATATGGTGTCTTTTAAACATATTCTTGGGGAAAGACATAAGCTGTCAATGAGTACATAAAATATAATACTAAAGGCATGGGCAGGCATTAAATAAGGCATGGGCAGGCATTAAATAAGGCATGAGCAGGCATTAGATAAGGCACGGGCTGGCACCTAATAAGGTATTGGTAGGCATCTACAAACTGGAAAAAACACAAATATTCTTAATTCTGGAGTTGGTCTTTGAAACAGAGTGATTTAGCCTATGCTACCAGTATACACATTTTTTGCAGTCTAACCAGGTTCCATACTTTAGGTTAACTTACTTCAGAGTTTCATCCTGATATCCCCAAAATTGTTAATGAACAGTTCCAAAAATGGAAGTTGGACAAGTCCATTAAAGAAATTCAGCAGATTAAGGCTTTATGAAAATGCTGAAGACTTTTAGAGCAATTTAAACTGACTGAGTATTACTGGAAAAATATTGTTGACATGTTAAGCTTCAAGTGAACTAAACAATAAATTCTATATTTAGACAATAAGGAAACATCATATATACCTGGCTTTTTCTCCCTTGTTCAGCTTTATAAAGCAATGCCCCATACCCAGACGGACAGATGCAGGACAATTAGGGTTTGTTCGTAATGCTCTTTTATAATAAGCAAGTGCACCACGAAACTCCTTCTTGTTGAATGCAATACACGCCTTCCCCAGTAATGAAGGGATGTTATTGGTTGCCTGAAAAATGTAATTTCATGTAATTTTCTTTCCAACACTTTCATACCATAATTATAATATACATTTAGTAACAAAAATACTTTTTTACATTTCAAACACTCATGAATAAGTAAATAAAATTTAATTTCGGGTAATTTTGTTATAAATCTAAAGTCACTCTTGCCTTTTTGAATGATTTCCTAACACCTTATTTTAGCATACTTTTGTCACATAAGAGTGTTTTTAATGATGTCAACATTTGACAAAATACTAATAAAACTATTCTCATACATTTAAATAATTCAGCATATCAAATCTTAGCGACTTGTTAGCAGAAGAAATTATTACACTAATAAACTTGACTGAAATAACTATTATAGTACAAACTGCAAAAAAGACAAATATTGCAAAGTATACCTGGCCCAACACAAAGTTAAACTGAGCATCGGCCTGGTCCATCTTATCTCCTTCCAGCAAACAAAAGTAAGCACGTCCCAGTAAATGATTCTGAAAATAATTTGTGAATATACAATTCATGAACTAAGAGTTTAAGATCACCATTCAATTCTAGACTACAGAAAAGAAGAAGCAGAGATATCATTTTTCTCTTTGAGGTTACCATTTCACTTACCCAATGCCGAGCATGGCCGATTCTTTCAAAAGAAGTAGAATCCTGTCCATTTTAATTTCAAATGCCAAAAAACCTATGTGCCTGATGTAAAACTTGAAGAAACAGAAAAATTATATATAATAGATAATATAAATTATATTTTTATTTATTTCATAGTTAAATTAGTTACATCAAATCACTGCTTTTGAATTGTACCACATGACTTTCCAATATATTTCCTATACTGGACACTTTATTATACAATATAATAATTATTATATCAAAATTGTACAGTTTAGTGTATAACCTTTTGTATGTAACATACAGTGATTTTCCTGCTTATATAACAGACTCTGATAAAAGGCCTCTTCCCAATTTAAATTTTCTTTAAAATCATGCAGCTTTCCAAAAAATCTGAACTTAAGCCTGCTTTTTACTTCCCAAATTAGCAATTTTAGCAATAATTTTCCCCCAAAACAAGTGGTTAGAGTCTCTTCCCAATTAAGTGAGAAAAATCACTGATATAAAGTGCAATAAACAACAAAGTATCCAAATGAAAGTGTCCTGCAAAAACACCTCTGACCAATGTTTCTTATCAGAAAAATGTTACCATTTACATCTCCATAATATAATTTAGATATAGAAATTTTACATGTATGTTATTTAAAAATTTTCTGTACAATACAATACATTGTATATATCTGGACTCAAACACAGCTTCAGAAATAACATTAGAGAGACTTGGCCACTTGTCCACTATTTTTTTTTTTTGTTAATCATCCAATTTATTCCTGTATTATACATTTACGCTGCATGCCTCCAGATGGCCAAAACATTTCTCGTAACTCAAACTTGAGAAAAATGTTATAAGATTTAAAGGAAAATAAAATGATTCAAGAAATAATTAATAAGTTATGTGCGATTAATGACTGATTTTGCAGTACTTATCACCATACTTTCATGACATTACTAATGCAGTAAGTGCTTTTTTGCATATTCTGAAAACTTACATGAATCGTAAGCAACGTTTACCATTATACCAATGTGTATACCTCTCTTCGTTCACTTAATAATATTTTACTTTTACGAGCACATTCAAAATTTTCGAGAACATAACATAAATATGGAGGCATGCTGCTTTGAATATCAAATATTAAATCTGACAAGATCACACCTGGTCAGTATTAAAACATAATACATAATTATAGAACATGAATATACCTGGTCGTACATGATGATTTTATCAGCTGTAGTGTATAACAATGTTGCCTGCGTAAACAGCTCCCTCTTCCGATCCTTGTTCTTCTCTCTGTGAGCCTTTTGTACATAGTACGCAGCCAGCGTATCTAACGCCTTCATTTGATCTTTCTCGCTATTAGGGTAGTCCAGGCCAGCATCTGTTCTTGAGGCATCGAGGATTTTGACAAAATCTTCTATAAGATTCTGTTTATAATATTCAAGCTGAAAGTGTAAAAATATAACATTTGTATTGGTTGACCAACATAAACACTGTCACAAAAATATATAAATACACTGTTAATCGTTCATAATAGCAATGAAAGAAAATATCTTAAAGGCTTCTATCATTAAAAGGTACAATGGATATCAATTTCAGAAATGTGAGCCAAAAAAGCCATTTTGTTTGTTAGCCAAATTATTTAAGCTCCATCATCCATGTGAACATTTTCAAGTTTACTTTTGTGTACCAACCAGTTCACATGTCATTGTTATCGACGAAGTATTCCTCAAATCAATGCTGTTAAGAGCTTTTTAGACACTTTTAATCACGAGACCATTGCAACCATGTTGATAAAATTCCTACTTAGTACTTATGCCCAAAATGTTAAATATCAATACTTACAGCTAGTGTAAACCAAATATGGAGTGGTGCAACTTCCTGTCTCAAAATACTAAGAACTTCCTCGCCCTCTGGAAGCTGGTCGAGACCAAGTTCTATGATCTAAAGAATATAAAGTTATTTTTTCAGTAATATTGCAATGTAGCCTTAATACACATACAGTAGCTTTCTATTTTTTAGTTGAACCAATATTTACTTCATTAATATACACAAATATACAAAAAGTCACACACAATTTACAGGCAGAATAGTAAAGGAAGTCAATCACTTTTGTTAATCTCTCCTAATGTTTTCAGTTCTAATTTCTGTTTATGGTAAGAATTGACGCTTACCCCACCCACTTATCTATAAAGGAAAATAAAAATCTTTTCGTAATTCTTCAAGTACCTGAATGGCATGAAACAAATAAAGCAACCTACTGCTCGGAATATATTCTGCTTTTAATAACTGCATATGTAATTTTCTTTTCAATGACAACGATAGAGTAAAACATTACCTCATCTGTGTCCCGAAGCGGAATCTCAATCGCCGCCATGCTTGATCCTAATTTCCGCTGAACTGGTCCCAGGCTTTCATTCTTAATGGCAATGATTAATGTGGGAAACCAAACTTGTTGGTAAACTTTCATTCGGAATTCATCTGAATTGATCGTTTACAAAATGAAAGAAAACAAACCAGCTTATAAATAATTTAAACCTCAAGACTTGCATCTTCTTCATTATAGATTAAACTAACAAACGATGAGAATGCTTAGCTGGATACTTACAGCACTTGTATTTACAAGTATTGTAACTTGTCACGTGATGAAGAATGTTTTTGAAATGGTTATAGAAACACATAATGACAAAGGTAAAATTGGACCAATTAGTAAGTTTATATGTATTTAGTTTTTCAATTATTATTGACATTGATTTTACAAATTTCCTATGATAAAACTTCAAAAGCAATTCCAGATCGTGTTTTATGCTTTATTTGAGAATGTCTTGCTATTAGACCTAGGTTTATTTGATTTATTTATCTGTTGTCATTAGAGCTGTCATTGATTCAGTGCAAAGCATATCAACGATATATCGATATCAAGTAACTAAAATCAACGATACACCAATATATCGATAATATCCTATACTCACTTGTCTGTCATTCATTTTCATACCTGTTTCAATGATTTCAGTCAAAAACATGTTCTGTACAGTGTCTTGTCCACTGCATGATTTTTTCTAGACAATATTTTTTGTCAAAATAATTCCACTATATAACAAAAGCTTCACATTTGATATTAATAATTGTTTCTGCATATATTTTGGGTGAATTTTTATCATTTCTAGACATTTAATTTATAAGTATAAAGTATCGATTTTTTAAAATGTGTATAGATTATTGATCGACAAAAAAATATCAACGATACATCGATATTGTCGATATCGATGACAGCTCTAGTTGTCATTAACCAGATGTCAAAATATATTGATGTGCCAAATCTAGATTCTGAGATATTTTCGTTCTGGGTCAGAATCTCGCTCCTACGTAGAGGTGAGGTATTGCATGAGATATTTCCCACACAAAAAATAGTTAAAGTTTTTTGTAAAGTCAAATATCTTAATTATTGCTTGAGATAATTTCAATTGAAACCGGCGGCACGAAATATCCAAATATACCCAAATACACCCAAATATACCCAAATATAGCAATATTTATTTTTGTTTGTATAGATTATAATTAAAAATAAATAAATATTTATAAAATAATATGACTTAGCCTGCTATAACTTTCATTCATTCCGTTGAAACGGGCAGTTAAGATGTTGTACGAAAATAAAGTTGTGACATTTGCTTATCTAATATATAGGTTCTTTATGAATGTACTTGCAATTTTAAATCAAGATATGATATTTGTTGTCTACACTTACATTTTTAAGGTGTAATTTTGTTGAAATTTCATATCATATACAAGTGTCCATGTTATTTAAAAAATAATAGCTTTAACCTTTTCCCTTATATAAGCGTGTTTCGACGGCTTTTTGCCCCCCCCCCCCTCTTTTTGAGGCCTCAAAACAGTGAAAAAATGTCCAATTTAGACCCCAAACACTGTTTTTCGTTTGAGAAATGTTGTTAAAAAAAGTGACCTTTTTTTCGGCGCCGTCCCCCATCCAAATAATACATCAGGGGGTTGCCAGAAGGGGGATGTGCCCCCTTCTGTTTTGGGGGTTTGAAGGGGGGCGGAGTCCCCCTCATCGCCAAGAAAATTTTGGACTTGTGAGAGGCTTAAAATGACCCCAGGTTGATCATAAGGTAACGTGTAACCAACGCTGAAAAGCCTTCGACTCTATCTCAATCCCTTGAGAAGTTGCAGCACTTTGAAATAAATTTTGATGGAAAAAATCGAGGCAAAATAGTGATTTTTGGCAATTTTGAGATGTCCCCTCGTTGCCATGGTAACAGGAAATTTAAGACTGAGCATGTCGTTACAAAGGCAATGGTCCAGTCAACATTTGTGCCAAGTTTGATTATTATTGAAGCATTTTTTCATTGTTTCATAGCAGTTTGAACTTGTAAGAGGAGGCTTTTCAGTGAAAATGGCCATTTTTCACAATATGCTCATGGGGGAAAGGGTTAATGGAGTACATATACTGTAATTTGGCAGAGACATAGATAATGTTATCTCTGTCCCTGATTTTGGTTCAAAACACAATGATTGGAAAATGTATATTTGGGTATGTTTGATTATATCTCGGTGAAAGTCTATATTGTATTGATGATTAAAACATCACCTTTTGATATAAAAATTGATGATTAAAACATCACTTTTTTAGTATAAAACATTCATTTTTAGTATAATTGGGCAATATTTGGGTATATTTAGGCACTATTTGGGTGTATTTGGGTATATTTGGGTATTTCGTGCTGCCCATTGAAACTTACAATACTTATTTATGGTAACAATGTACATCAGATTGACAAGTTGGATAACTCTGCCTACAATATTTACACTACAGAATTATGCCCCTTTTTAACTTAGAAATTTTGGTGTAAGGTTTTTGTAAAGTCTACAATATTTTCAGAATTATGCCCCTTTTTAACTTAGAAATTTTGGTTAAACTTTTTTTTAAAGTCAAATATCTCAATTATTGCTTGAGATATTCAATTGAAATTTACAATACTTTTTTATAGTAACAATGTACATCAGTTTGCAAAGTTGCATAACTCTGCCTGCAATATTTGCAGAATTATTTGCCCCTTTGAAACTTAGAAATTTTGGTTAAAGGTTAAAGGTCTTCAAAGATATTTACTTGAAACTTTACACATGTACTTAGGGTCATAATTGAAGGTCACATCTCAAGATTCATTACTCTGCCATGTATTTTGACTGAATTATGCTCCCTTTTGTACTAAAAAATCTCCTTTTCTTGGTTAAGTTTAACATGCAAGTTTTGCATATCTCTGAAACTATTAAAGATACAAACTTGAAACTTCATATGTATATTTGTGGTCATAAATAATGATCACTGAACAGCACTCATATCTGTGTCATGTATTTAGGCTGATTTATCTCCCCCTTTTTTACTTAGTCTCTTGGTTAATGTTTACATGTAAGTTTTACATATCTCAATAACTATCAGAGATTTTGATTTGAAACTTCACATATGCATTTAGGGTCATAATTGTAGGTCACTGACCAAGATCCATAATTCTATCTTGCATTTAGGCTGATTTTTCTCCCCTTTTTCAACTTAGAAATTCATGGTAAAGTTTTGCTTGTAAGCTGTTATCTCCATAATAACTGAAGGGTTTGTGCCTTTTTTGGGACAATTTTATGCATTCATAATACATGTAGCAGTGATTTACTTGATAAAACATCTTAATAGCAAGCCTTTGTACCTTTTCCGTCAATTTTATGTATTCATAGGTAAGCATTATTATACTCAATAGACGAATAGTCGAGCCTTACTCCGACAGTTCTTGCTATCTTAACATATCATCAGTAATTTCATTCCTTTTGATTTGTGGTTATGAATTTTTATACCAATTAATTAAACAATTTTCATGCTTCAAGTCTGTAAATTTGTAGATTAAAAAGTCTGAAAATTTATGGATTATCCATAAATTTACAGATTGTCAGTTAATATCATGAAATCCTAGACCTGTTAACAGTACCAGTAAGTAAAATGTTTGTTTCTTTGGTTTTGCTTAATGGCACTGGTGCACCACACAATTAAGGTCATATGGTGTGGAACATTAAAGATGATTTTGGCTAACCTCGGGTGTTACAAACTTAAAGCAATACCAGGGGTGAAAACCACCTCACCTGCTGGAGCTAATTTAAGAGATTAATAGAAGAGATACATCAATTACAGTAACTAATACCCAATTAGTTCGCCTTCACCATCGCTGATTGTAGAGCCCCAACGGAGGTCTTCTCATGCCGTCTTCCGTCGTAGATCTTCTCTAGGACAAATTTCTTCGATCTTGAACGCAGTAGACAATATAGAGGATAGGCACCTCTTCTGGGAGCAGTAGCTCTTTGTAGGGCCACACCCTTCGCCGTTGGTTAGGTCACACCAGCTATATTAGTGACCTAACTAGGTCACTCAGCTGGTGTGACCTATGCCTTCCGTGCAACGTGCACGCCGTGAAGGGAAGTCGCAAGTGACAGTTGTACCATAATTATATACAATTTTTATGAGGATCAAAAATGCAGCAACAATTCTTTGCAAATTGCTTTTGTATTAGGACATACATGTGTAACAATATGTATGTAAAGATTATACATCAAAGAACTTTTTTATCTTAAATGCACCAAACAAAGTTACAATGTACATTACTCTTTCATTTTATTTTTCAGACATTTCTGAAAATACTTTAAAAGAGGATGAAAGAAAATTTTCATTTGCCTCTTATTACCAAGACCATATGGTTTTACAAAGCTCACCACAGAAAGCTGTCATCTGGGGATATGTTCCAAAGGATAAACAAAACAGTATTGTGGAAGTTTTCATTACGCCAGGGTATAAACGATACAGCGCTTTGGCGAGGGAGGATCTAACATGGGTCATTGAGATTGGTAGGTGTACAAACCCAAGTATATTTAGAAATGAGTGATATAATTATTGCAGATGTGCTTGGTGTCTCATATATTTTTCAAGTAAGTCGCATTAAAATCCAGAATGATTTTTAAAGGCATTGCTTCTGTTTGTTCACTTCAAAATCATTTTCCACTCTTAGTTTATACAAATTTATTTTAGTTTGATTGTTTTGGAAGCTATAAGCTTATTTAAACACTCTCGAATCTGTTCCTAGAACCAACCAGTACTAAGCAATGAAAGGTAAAATTTCTTGCTCAAGGAAACAACCGCTGGCCCCTGACAGGGTTTGAACCCACATGGTCAGCAATCCTGAAATTACTTGTGAGACGAATGAATCGGCAACCACTCAGCCACGCCGCCACTCTTGAACTTAGAAAATCAAGCCATGTGGCCCTTTATTCTTAGTGTGTAACTAGACGCTTAAAGCATGGCTGTTAATGGTTTTATTATAAAGATTTTAGAAAATTGTTGAGCATTATGTCTCTGTCATAGGCCTTGTTTTATTTTTTACTATCAGCCATTAAAATGTTACAAAGGTAACAGAAGTTTACAGCCCAAGATTAACATATGGCATGAGTGATAATACCTATGTGTCTTGTCTATCTACATGTATATACATGTATAAATCATTATGGATGATGACAGTGATTTAGTATTTTGTTTGGAAGTCAAAACACTGCATTGTTTACATTATGCTTCCTGTGTGACAGATTACTTCATATTTAGTGCTACTTTTGTCAGGTAACAAGCATTTAACATACTCTAAAACCATTATTTGAATGTTTTAAAACTCATATAATTATGCCCTTTCTAAGCGAGTAGAAGTTTATTTGTTTCTGAGGCATAATGTGCCTTTAAAGATATTTTTAAGATCATATTATAAAACTTTTTCAAATCAAGTTTCAGATCAGTAGTTGTCTCCATGCCAAACCATTTATATAGCATCAAAAGTCATTGAATTTTCGTTCTTGTTGACAAGAGCTCATTTTCAGTACTTTATTTCTTGTGTTTCAGTGCCATTGCATTTTGCTAAAGGTACCCATCTTGTCCGTGAAATTGATTTTTGTAAGTTTCCAGGATTAATAATATCTGTCATATTTTGCGGTTCGGATCGGAATATCCGTCCCGAGGTGATCCGCCCATGGGCGGGTGACCGAGGGACGGATATTCCGATCCGAACCGCAAACATATGTCAGATATTTTTTCTTGCATATTCTACCATATTCCATTATATTTTAAATTCTTTATCTTTATTTTCAATGAAAATTTATATCATTACAACCGTAACTACTTTCATTCAACAGCGTATGAATTACAAAATCATTCATAACGGTAAAATGACGTCATCTTTATCGTGCCATTGTACAGCACGCGACTCATCTGGAACCCCCCATGCCAGATGAAATTTCCGGCATGGGTAAAACTAACGGAAACGCCAGTCTGATATGCAAGAAAATAATTGTTTGTCACTGACAAACTGAGACTCAAATCCTTTACTCAAATCCTTACACAGAAATGTATTTTACTAAACCATTAATATTATTCTGAAAAAACTATGTTGAACTTAAGTACATGTATTTCTCTTTATTGAACCAGCATGATTTTTACATGTTTCAGGACCTGTAAAGTCAGGTGGACCATACTTGATCACAGCACACTTACAGAATGACAGTATCCTGCTTACTGATGTCTTGTTTGGTGATGTTTGGATTTGCTCTGGTCAATCAAACATGCACTTTCCACTGACTGAGGTCAGATTTTGTGAAAAAAGTTAATTTCAAAACTGTAAATCGAACATGCATTTTCCACTGACACGGGTCAGATTTTGTGAAAAAAGTTAATTTCAAAACTGTAAATCAAACATGCACTTACCACTGATGTAGGTCTGGCTGAGAAATAAATATTTTCAAGATTAATAAAAAAATGCTTTTTTTTGTGTCGCTGTCTGTCTGTCTGTATGTCCCTTCGAGGAACTACTCCTAAAAAAACTACTGCTGCAGTTTTATCCAAACTTTACTGTCCCTGGAAGATCAGTACCAAGTCTAGTTGTGCATTTCATCGGCATTTTCCAATTCAGTGATATTTGCCAGGGCTATGGTTCTTTACAGGATTGATATTTACATCAAGGACTTGATCATCATCACAGAATTATGGGTTTTCTAGGAATTAAATATTCTATTTATCACATAATAGAAATAAAGACCGTTGGAAGTAAAAAAGAACCATTTTTCATTGACACGCCTATAGTATCAAGCTAACATTTAGCGTGTATTAACGCTATGTTTCTATATGGAAAATGACGTCTTGTCAAAATTCAAAATGTATATGCACAGCCTTGCAATACCATTTTTACGGAGTCGTAAAAGCGGCATAGGTATGTGATAAAACATGATTGAGTTTCCAATAAATATTAGGGACATGAGTTTCTAAAAATAGAAGATCGGGAAAGAAATCATCCGCTGTACTAATTTACATAATAACATAATAGAGAGCTGACTGGTAGATTAAAGGTTTCGAGGGGTTTTCTTATTGTTTATCTATTTTATCAGCAGCAAATTTCATTTTCTACCTTAATTTTTTTGATTTGACAATTATTTGAACTGATTTATCTAAAAATAACATATTTAACCTTTAGAAATGCTGAAGGCTGCTGTAAACTAAGAGTATATGTATGTCATAGTTAGTTACTTGAAGTACTGGAGGGAAAATAAAGTAAATTACTTACAGTTGTACTTGACTTGAGTTTCATTTATGTGCTCATTACACTTTGTGGTCTTGTTTTTTTTCTTTTTTAAGTCCTTGTTAATAATTTTATTCCTTGTAGGTCTAATAATCAAGAGTTGAATCTGTGTTGAGAAATACTCAATGTTTTTTTTTTATGCCCCTGGGCATATAGCAACCGTCTGTCCGTACGAGGTTAACCTAGAACGGCAAGTTGGATTTTTCTTAAGTTCTACCTGTACCAATGGCTTCTAAGTTTACACACTTACTAATCAATACAAAGTACATGATCTGGGCAAGTTTCATAACTCTGGCTTTCATGTTTACCAAGTTATTGCCCTTTTCAGCACTTAGAAAATGAATAGTGGTTAACCTAAAACGGCAAGTTGGAAATATCTTAAGTTCTATCTATACTAATGGCTTTATAATTTCCACACTTACTTATCAATACAAAGCACATGATATTGCCAAGTTATATAACTGTGTCATCCATATTTCACTTTGAAAATAGGGCCTTGTCTGGTTAACCTATTTCGGCAAGTTGGATTTATCTAAATTTCTCCTAATTGCTTAATTTCTTATTCCGATCCGAACCGCAAACATATGTCAGATATTGTTTCTTGCATATTCTACCATATTCCATTATATTTTAAATTCTTTATCTTTATTTTCAATGGAAATTTATATCATGACAACGGTAACTACTTTCTTACAACAGCGTATGGAATTGCAATTTCATTCATAACGGTAAAATGACGTCATCCTAAGCGTGCCATTGTACAGCACGCGACTCATCTGGCACCCCCCATGCCAGATGAAATTTCCGGCATGGGTAAAACTAACGGAAACGCCAGTCTGCTATGCAAGAAAAACACCTCCTTCTTTGGGTGTAGTATGGGGTCATTTGGGTCAAGGTCAATGTTACCAATGTCAAGGTCACCAATGTTAAAAATATATATTTACATTTTTACAGGTGTATTGACCTTATTCTATAGACAGATGTTATTTATAATTGATAGAAACATAAACTTTGATGGAGATAGTGGTCAGTTGGGTCAAGGTCACCAGTGCTAAAAATAGATTTTTACACATTTGCTCATACAGCCTTTATTAAGTGACCGATTTATTTTATATTTGGTAGGAAGATAACTTGCATGGTATTCATCCTTTTGATTGGGGTAGGGATCAGTGGGTCAAGGTCACTTGTGCTAAAAATTGATTTTTACACTTTTGCCCATACAGCTTTTATTTATTGACAGTTGTATTTCATATTTGGTAGGAAGATAACTTGTATGGTATTCTTCCTGTGGATGGAGTAAGGGGTCAGTTGGGTCAAGGTCACAAGTGCTAAAAATAGATTTTTACACTTTTGCCCATACAGCCTTTATTTATTGACAGATGTATTTCATATTTGGTAGGAAGATAACTTACATGGTATTCTTCTTTTGGATAGAGTTAGGGGTCAGTTTGGTCAAGGTCACCAGTGCTCAAAATAGATTTTTACACTTTTGCCCATACAGCCTTTATTTAATGACAGATGTATTTCATATTTGGTAGGAATCTAACTTGCATGAAGTTAAATATTTTTCAACTTCACAAGTCAGAGCAATGACTTGGCAACTTATATTTTTCACAATTACAGAATGCCATGACTTGGTCAAGCTATAAAACTTGTGTTTACAATTTTTTGGCGATTTTTCTGTCCATAACTGAGTGAATGGGTAAACATTTTTTGAAGTATTGCTACTGACAAGAATCTGAGCCGGGGGCATTTGTGTTTAACAAACACGTTCTTGTTTTAATACATCATTTCAGATTTTCAATAACCAAGAGGAAGTGGAAGACACTGTAAATTATCCAGACATAAGAATTTTTGTTACAAATTTCTCAGTGTCTGATAAACCAGTTACTGATTTAGGAAGAGATGGTATACTCTTGCCCTGGTCTAAATCCTCACCAGGTAGGTAATGCATAGTCCATTATCTTTTTCACAATTTACTTTTTTACTGCTTTACTTAGGATGTGTGCCAAATGTTTAAAAATAGATTGTAAAACTTATTTTCCAATCATATCTTAATTAAGATTGGGCTATTGTCATTATCCTTTTGTAAGCATTGTGTCTCATCATCATCAATATCATTGTCATCATCATTATAATCATTATCATCATCACAAATATAATAATTATCATCATCATTTTCATCACCATCATTGTCATCATCATTATAATCATTATCATCATCACAAATATAATAATTATCATCATCATTTTCATCACCATCATTATAATCATCATTTTCATCATCACCAACATAATCAGCATCATCATCAACACTGTCATTATTATCATCGCCGTCATTATCATCATCAATTTAATCATCATCATTATCACTATCATCACCAGTATCATCATCATCATCATCATCATCACTATAACCATCACTAAAATCATAACAATTGTCATCATCATTATCATCACCATAATGATCATCACTTTAATTATCACATTTATCATCATTATTACCATTGTCATTATATACAGACAGCCTGTTTATATATTATTGAATTAATGATTTAATGAATTTATCTTTTACATTAAAAACCATCCATTGTTATAAAGTAATAGCAATTTCTACATAATGAAATTAAAGTTTACTATATAAATGGTTCAGGTTGCACATACAGTCCAACCCCGTTTATTCGAAGTGCCTGGGACTGAATATTTACTTCGAATAATCGATGGGTTCGAATAATCGAAATCGGAATATTGTGATAGACTAAAACTACTCCACTTTGACCAATCATAGCAAAACTACCGTTTACAACACATTTACTTCCTGTAATCACCTGTCATCAATTGAGAAAAATAAATATTAAAGAAAAGATGCGTAAAAATTATTGTATTGACATTATAGACATAAATAATTTAATTTTATTTTACTTTATGTATCATTTCGTTTAGCGCCAAGCCTTGATAATGGCCGTCACTACGGTATGTACAGCTAAACTCTGGTATTTTCGATAAGGATAAAGGCTCTCATGTAGCGTTACAATTAATGAAAAGTTTTGACAAATTTACATATACGGTATGTATGAAAATTATTGCTGTCATCTTCAAGCAATAACAGTAACAAAATCGGACACGGTGCATAGCTTTTCATTTTCGGTAATTAAAGTTGATAAAGAGTTATTATCAAAATTGTTTAAATACACGCCTGACTGTTGATATTTTTCACAAGTCGAATGGTCAGCGAATGGATCTGCACCAATTAGTCTGGCTTCGATTAATAGGTGTGAAATTCTTTCATAATTGTATAATCGGGACCGAAATTTTACTTCGAAAAATAGGAGGTATTCGGATAATGCATTTTGAATAATACGCTCGTATTTATATTGATTTATATAGGGATAAAAACGGGACCGCCCATCTACTTTGGATAATGCTGGGTATTTGAATAAAGGGTTGTCGAATAATCGGGGTCGCACTGTACATGGTTGGCATTAACATAAATGTGGTTAGTAAGTGCAGGTCTAAATATAGTAATTATACACATAGTATTTTGTATCCGATAAATGATCGTAGATTAGTTTATATTTTATATATCTTTATTTCTTGACAGAATCAGTTAAGAAAGGGAACTTCTCGGCTGTGTGCTGGTTGTATGGCAAGTACTTGTACAAACATTTAAAGAAACCTATAGGTATGTAAATTATTGTGAAAAATTTAAGAAATAATATATCCCAAACTGCGATTTTATTGCTCAATAAAATCACTGAAGTTTGGATGCGAGGAATTACATGTAGATAATTATAACCTTTGTTCAATGTGAAGTTATTTGACAAAAAAGTAGCAGAATGTAAACAAAGTTTTGTTTTTTTTTAATTTCCATACAAAATACTTAATCATTATTATTGTACTAATTTCCAGAAAACAACACAAGCAAAGTATGGTTCAAGTAATTGCCAATGTGTATCTTTTTGGAAACTGTAACAGGCCCCAAATATAAATAAGCCTTTGTAAAATAAAAATAAAAAAAGTTCTGGGGCATAATGGGCCGTTAAGTCTCCTCTGCAGTATAAATCTACATAGGTTTTCTTCCCAGCTTCTTTTTGAATTGCTATGTTATATTATACACAAATGGGCACCACCTGACAGGAACTTGAGGTCTTCCTCTGCCAGTAAAGCTGGCAAGTTGCCATATGACCTGAGTAGAACCACAAATTTTCCTGAAGATATCTGGATATTTGCCTGTATTTTAACAATTAAGAGTTCCTGATGGGATTTAAACCTACAGTTGAGGGGCAAGCAATTTGAAGTATTATTTAAGTTACCCACTTTGCCCAGAATCTCCTTCAAAAGTTTGGTTTGTTTCATCTTCTGATAAGGTATATAAGTTTACATTTTTTTTAAGGCACTTGCCCTTTTAACAGTGACATTTTTATATGTTTTTTGTATATCTATTTTAGGTCTATTGGAGACTTCTGTGGGTGGGACACCAGTAGAAGCTTGGTCATCAAAAGATGCTCTGAAAAAATGTGGACTTTCTGACCAAAATAGGTTTGTTTTGTAAATCTAACAAATACTGGTGAATGAGATTCGAGAAATTTATTTGTAATTGTACCCACTATTATTGTATAAGTGAAGGTAAAAGAAATGTAATTTTTATTTGAATCAATTTTTTCAATTATTTTGCTCATTGATCATTAATTTGCTAAAATGGTTTATGTTATAGAATAGCATGGTTCATGATGTTGAATTCCATTGTTCATGTTAAGAATACCATGGTTCATGTTTTGGAATGCCATGGTTTTATGATATGGAATGCTATTGTTGTGTTATGGAATGCTATTGTTATGTTATTAAATGCCATGGTTCATGTTATGGAATGCCATGATTTTATGATATAGAATGCTATTGTTATGTTACAGAATACCATGGTAATGTTATGGAATGCCATGATTCATGTTTATGGAGTGTCATGGTCCAAGTTATGGAATACCATGGTTCATGTTATGGAATGCCATGGCTTTTTGTTATAGAATAGCATAGTTCTCATTATGAAATGCCAAGGTTCATCTATATGAATGCTATCACTGTGATATTATGGTGTTATTGTAATGTTATCATAATGTAATTTCAGAGTGGAAGCATTACCAATGAGTGGAACAGATTTAACCAGCTGGAAAAGTAGTGTGTTATGGAATGCCATGGTTCATCCGTTTATCAATATGACCATTTATGGAACCATATGGTATCAGGGTATGTAAAATGAAATAAAAGATTGATTGAAAAAAGATCCTCACAGTTACTGAATCACTTGACCTAAATTTTACTTTTGTCATTATTTTTTTCTTCACAATATAAGTTTTTATATAGTACTAAAGTTACTGCATTGATAGAAAATATAAGAATAAACAGGAGGAGCTCGGAGGTGCACCTAAAAAATGAATTGTATGGTTGTCATTTGAACATTACTGAGATGGTTTGACCACCAAAAAAAATAAATAATGGACTTATTTACATATCTTGTTTTGCAGGTGAATCAAATTCGGGAGCTCATACCAACATAGACTTGTATAACTGTACGTTCCCTGCTATGATAGACGACTGGAGGAAGAAATTTTCACAGTCTGGGGGAACCAGGCAGCTGTTTCCATTTGGTTTTGTTCAGGTAACCTAGCAACCAAATCCCTAAATAGTAATTACAGTTACATGCCATCTGTGAGGAGGAAGACCTCAGGTGCTCCTCCATGCATCATTTCAGGCACCAGAAAGCACCTTAGTTAAACCACTTAAGTTCATGTATTATGTTTTTGGACTTTTAGACCTCGGTGGAGTTCTTTTTAACACTTTGCCAAGAGTTCCGCTGACTGAGAGATGGGACACAGTCATATGTAGCTATACAAATTCTCCTGTTTGATACTACTCTTTCATTTTCAATGTCATTAGATATAGACAACATGTATATATTTTGCGTCAAAGCACCAAGCCACTTATTTTAGCTGCTACACATACTGTTTATATTATTTTATTATCCAAAGTTATGAGAAAATGGTTCAGAGGTGAATTGTTTGATATATTTAAGAATAGTAGCTCGTTATTTAATAGATTTTACCAAATTAAGAAATGCTATGTACTGAATTATGAAAAAATAAGAAAAAAGTAAAGTAGAATTAGTATGCTTTACAAAAAAAATACTCTTTTATTTTCTCTTTCTTTATTTTTTCAATGCCAGAATTATTGTAATCAATTTTCAGTCACATTTGAAACCCTCTGAAGATAGTTCTAAACATATTTATTAAAGCTTGATTGTGAAACAAGTTCTTGCAACATATATTAATCACTTTTGAGTCAGCATCCTAGAACCAACCAGTATTGGTTACATATGAAGTAAGTTAACATGGTCTTGACCAGATTAGGGCTCGAACCCATGATCCCAGGGTTGAGTGGCAAACACATTAGCCACTAGGCCACCACTCCCTTAATCATAGCTATGACCTGCTTTATGTCACACATGTTATTTGTGCAAGCAGTATTGAGCCACACTAGCCTGAAAATTGACAAAACTTCTTGCAGCGATTACTTCCCTATAAGTACACTAACCTATCTAAGACGAAGAATTAAGGGGAGAACACTGCATAGAGATTGGCAAATTGATGCTATCTGATCATTTATATGACCTATACTTTAATATTAACTTCCCTTGAAATAAAAATAGGTAGCTCCAAATACAATATGGGGCATGTCCATTGTACAAAATAAAGGGTTAAGAGTCACAAATATTTCTCTTTTACAGACTATGTTAATACATAATTTGAGGTGAAACCGAAATCTTTATATTTGACAGTTGGCAGGGTTCACACCGGATTTTTCTGTGTCAGTGGGTTTTCCGGACATTCGCTGGCATCAAACGGCAGATTATGGCTATGTACCCAACCATAGATTGAGGAATGTTTTTATGGCTGTTGCCATGGATTTACCTGATTTTACCTCACCTTATGGAGAGTAAGTATTAACTTATATATATATATAATAATCTACCGTAGTATTTACAATAAGGGTACTGTAGTGCAATATAATTATATATTGAAATATTCTGATTTTTGCAAAATAAATATAGGCAATATAATTTAAGACTCCTGGATTTAGAAAAAGGGTGCATATTTAAAATTGTTAGATATCACACACAGAAAATCATTCAATCAAGTATTGTTTAAGAAATAATATCGGTCTTAGCAGTGTTTATCAACTATTTAACACCAGTTTTGAGTTTTGATGCGTAAGAATTGACCACGAGTTTAGAATGATTGTTTTATATGTTTTTCTGACTTAAATTGATTCATTGATTGATCAATTAATCAATTAGTTAATTGATTAATTGGATAAGCATTAACTATGTTACATGTTAACTTCTTCTGACAGTTAAGTCTAAACTGCTTTATCCGACTATGAGTGTTTTGCGTGTTTTTCCTACTTTCTTTTGGAAGCTATAAACTTAGTTTTGATAATGAAACCTCCCTAAAATAACCATGGATTGTTCCAGATTCAAACCAGGGCAAAAGGGCAAGTCTATTATTTAACCCATTACTTCATGAGCATTTTGTGAAAAATGGCTGTTTTCATTGAAAAGTCTCCCGTTACAAGTTCAAATTGCTATAATACTAAAAAAACTGCTTCAACACTAATCAAACTTGGCACAAGTGTTGACTGGACCATTGCCCTTGCAACAACATGCTCAGGCTAAAATTTCTGTTACCATGGCAACGAGGGGACATCTCAAAATTGCCAAAAATCACTATTTTGCGTTGATTTTTTCCATCAAAATTGATTTCAAAGTGCTGCAACTTCTCAATGGATTGAGATAGAGTCAAATGCTTTTCAGCATTGGTTGCACGTTACCTTATGATCAATCTGGGGTCATTTATAGCCTCTCACAAGTCCAAAATTTTCTTGGCGATGAGGGGGACTCCGCCCCCCCTTCAAACCCCCCAAACAGAAGGGGGCACATCCCCCTTCTGGCAACCCCCTGATGTATCTTTTGGTTGGGGGGCCGCGCCGAAAAAGTGGTCACTTTTTTTAACAACATTTCTCAAACAAAAACAAGTGTTAAGGGCCTAAATAATGCATTTTTTCACCATTTGAGACCAGAAAAAGGGGGGGGGAAAAAGGCGTTAAAAGGCGTGTATATGAAGTAATGGGTTAACAGAAAATGATGAAAATACTTGAAATTACTCTAAATTGCGTTTTTCCATGTTTAAACATGGCCTGTCATATAAATTTGAAGAAAAATTGTTGTTTTGTAATTTTTTTTATTTTTTTCATTAACCCATTACTTCATGAGCATTTTGTGAAAAATGGCTGTTTTCATTGAAAAGTCTCCCGTTACAAGTTCAAATTGCTATAATACTATAAAAACTGCTTCAACACTAATCAAACTTGGCACAAATGTTGACTGGACCATTGCCCTTGCAACAACATGCTCAGGCTTAAATTTTCTGTTACCATGGCAACGAGGGGACATCTCAAAATTGCCAAAAATCACTATTTTGCGTTGATTTTTTCCATCATAATTGATTTCAAAGTGCTGCAACTTCTCAATGGATTGAGATAGAGTCAAATGCTTTTCAGCGTTGGTTACACGTTACCTTATGATCAATCTGGGGTCATTTATAGCCTCTCACAAGTCCAAAATTTTCTTGGCGATGAGGGGGACTCCGCCCCCCTTCAAACCCCCAAACAGAAGGGGGCACATCCCCCTTCTGGCAACCCCCTGATATATCTTTTGGTTGGGGGGCCGCGCCGAAAAAGTCGTCACTTTTTTTAACAACATTTCTCAAACAAAAACAAGTGTTAAGGGCCTAAATAATGCATTTTTTCACCATTTGAGACCACAAAAAGGGGGGGGGGGTGAAAAAGGCGTTAAAAGGCGTGTATATGAAGTAATGGGTTAAATTAAACAGTCAAAAGGGTATAATAGAAAATTTCCATCATTTTTTTTTCTTTTCTTCTAAGTGTTCATACAAGAGACAAACAAGATGTTGCTGCAAGACTGGTATTAGGAAGTTTAGCCGTGGCATATTCGCAGAACGTGTCATTCCAAGGTCCGTACCCAGTCAAAGTTACCATAACACCGGCAGAGCTGCCGTATACCTACACCCAGGTTGAAGTTGAATACACAATGGACCTAGAGCAGAGATGGTTGGATGGATTTGAGGTAAAATTGAGAAAATAAGAACGCCTAAAGAAAGTCAAAAACAACAAAATTGAAAATGTTGCAGGCTCTGTTTGATTGAGCCTGTTCATGGACGGTACTGTCAATTGCAAACTACTGTCCATGCCCCCTTCAACTGGATTAAGCAGAATTCAACAATTAAACATGAAAATGATGAAATTTTGAATTTAGTAACATCCACAGATGTGTTCATATGGCGGTTATCATGGAACCTTCTATGCGACACTTCCAAAGTTAGCTTACATAGGACTTGGTGAGAAATTGTTTTACCTTACGTGCTGTAAAGGTCATACTCCATATAAAGATATTCTAAACAAACTCATTACTAATTGATTCTAAAATTGAAGTTTTTTAATATAAAAATTGTTAAAATTGATAAAGGATAGTTTCAATTTAAAATTTATATTGGACTAGTCCATTTCACAAAACTTACAGTGTAAATGTTGAAATCAAGAGTTATAATGAAGGTCTCTAGACTCAAACTTAGATCTCAGGTATTTGATTGGTCAGAACTGCCACAGAATGTACACTGACCAATGCAAATCTTGAGATTTGTGACAGAACTCAGAAAATTTTGGTAACTTAAAACATTTTTTAAAGGTTGATTATGCAAAAAACCTTGTTGTTTATTTGAATTTGGGTATCTTTATGTCTTCTTTCTTTAGAGTCTGTCATTAACACAGGTTTGATATTATTCTGTATATTTTAGATATGTTGTGCCTTTGTAAAACCTGCAGTTTGTGAGACGGGCAAAGCTTGGTGGTTACCAACGGCAACATGGCAAGGATATGATAGAAGTATTCATGTTTTCATTAACATTATATAAATATCACATGGGTTTTTGGGTAAACAGTAAAAATATCATCCTGAGGAAAATACTGTTACCCTCGACTAACACCTCAGGTAACAGTATATTTACGAGGGATGATATTTTTATTATTACCCCTCACTTTTTTCGTAATGTTAATTTCCCATAGGCCTCTGGGAGTTATTCTTACTGTTATTGCAAGTGTACCACGTGACTACGAATTTTGTACTGTTACATAGGTAACAGTATTTTTTAACAGTATAAAATCTGGTCACGTGGTCTATTTTCTAAATAAAATGAAATGAAATGGCCGCCATTTTTTTCTCAATTCATTCTTATTTTCGACGATAGGGCATCGCTGAAGTAAATATTACTCTGATAAAATTTAGTTCTTTGCACCCTAAAGTCCCTTTCGCGTATTAAATATCTTTTTGTTGAATAGTCAACAGGAAACATCCGTTTTCAACGGACGTAATTGTAATGTAAATAATTTTGTGTCAAACTGGAACATGCAGATAATTAAAGCATGCAACAAAGGATAATTTAACAATTTTAACCAGTGAAACGTTACAGATACAGTAGAGTTGGTGGACAGACATCTGTAGGATATCATCGTTATTTTCTAAATGCACTTTGTCAAAAACTATGCGAAGAATATTCTGGATGCAGAAGGATCATATTTCACAGATCATAACCTTATAAATGGGTTAGTGTTTTGTTTTACAAAACACAGCTTATTTTATGTTTATGACTGGTAGATATCATCACTTGTCTAAGGAATAAAAGAAAAACATATTCTCAAGTAGGCCTACAGTGCACTTAAAACTTGCAAGGTAAAGACAGTTTAGATATTTATTCTCTTGGCTTATTTTTGTTACAGTTAGATATAGTTTAGAAATTCAGATCATCACAGTATTTGTTCGGGGTAATAAAATAAATAACACATGGGTTTGTAAGTAACAGTAAAAATATCATCCCTCGTATAAATACTGTTACCCTCGGCTACGCCTCGGGTAACAGCATTTTCCTCGGGATGATATTTTTACTGTTACCCACAAACCCATGTGTTATTTATATATTGTTACTCACAAACCCATGTGTAATTTACTTTATTACCCCGAATCTATAATACTTATTTTTTTAGGAGAAAAGCATGTGACCAGATTTTTATACTGTTAGCCTGTAACAGTACAAATTTCTTAGTCACATGATACATTTGTTTTAAGAATAACTCCCAGTGGCCTATGAGAAATTAACATTTCAAAAAAGTAAGGGGTAATAATATCTTTAAACCTTAACCTGCTGAAGGCAACTAATTCTAGACCCAATTGACGAGTGCAGACTTAGATCAGATTGCATGAGGAGTCAGAACATGGTCCGTGCTGTTTGCTTTTCAGTCAGTAAATATTTTGAAAAATTTCTTAATGATGAAAAAGTTTTGTCTTAATTGATAGATGGACAAGTCCATTTAAGATGAATGTATTTAGATTGTTAAAGGTTCAAACAGGGTCCTTTAAATTAGAAAGACCCTGGTTCAAGTTGAATTGATAGATAATGATACAACTGAACATCCAGATAGAAAAAAATATATTTATCAGTTATAATTACCAAATAGATGAAGAACCAATCTTGTTGATGTGATTATTAATAGTCCCTCAATAAAAATTTGTATCAAGTATCGCTTCACTGAGTGATAGAAATTTGATTCTAACAAGCCCCCGACAGACAGGGCAATCAAGTGCATTATATTACATGATATTATGCTCAGCATTAAAAGGAATGCTTACATGTCATAGGACATCAGATATGATGTCAGTAAACCAAATGACATTGGGAAAATTACTTCTACAATCAATCTAGTTCAACATATTTTTATCAATTCTCTTTTTTGTTAGCATGTTAGAATGGAAATAGATTAATTTTTCTTGCATTATAGTATAATAATTTACAGTCTATCTTTCAAATGCTTTTAATAAATCATTCAGGTCTATCGGATTTTGTGATTATATTCCTACACCTTTGAACTGGAACTGTGCATAATATTACAACAATGCACTAAAAATTGATATTGACATGTATTTTCTAAGTAACTTTATTTCTTAGTTACTCTTTTGTCACTTTGTTCCTTGTTTGCAGTCTTACTTTGTCTTATTCATAGAAAACGTCACACAGAGCTATGCAAGTGAATGTTCTATAGAAAACGTGGTAGGGATTAGATATGCCTGGAGACGGACACCATGCCCGTTTAAAAAGTGTGCGATATATGGGGCAAATAACAGCCTCCCTATGCCCCCATTCACCTACCATGGAAAAGCATTTAGCAAAAAGTTGATTGGGAAAGATAAATATGTTGTTAAATTAGGTATGTGGTTAATTATAACAGTGAAATCTTTACAAATGTAACAGCTAAAATCTAAGAGACTATGTGGTTAAGTTAACTCATTTGGAATCGTGGGTTCGAGTCGTGCCAGGGCCATGGAATTCTTTTGTATGGGCAAGTTTTCCTGCTTGCTAAAGAAGGTTGGTTGTTCTACTCAGGTTCCCCGTTTGCAACTGTATTGATCCAATGATAGGCACTCCAGGTTGTCCTCTACCAGTAAAGCCGAAAATTCACCATTTGACCACTGCAGTGTTCATTTGACAAATTCTAACCGAAAAAGAAAAAAAAAAGAAACAATTTGACAAAGACCATGAATTTAAGCCAGATATAGAATACGTGTGACAGTAAACAGCACTTTTCTTTAAATTTTAGGTATTTTTTATGCTTAATATATTGTTTTGATGAACAGCCTCTGCATGAATACTACAATATTTTTTAAGACCTTTTATAAGGCATATTCTGATGTATTATGATATATGTAGTTACTTGTTAAAGTTTTATTTTCATGTAAATGTGTTCCGTGAATTGCTTCAAACTCTTATTAATTATTTACTTATTCAGTATTTGATATATACATGTATGTGCTAGATAAATTAAAGTACATGCTCACTGATTGGTGGGAATGATGCATTGATTTTTTTACATTTAACTTACTGTTTTATTGATACAGACCAACCTGTGGAAAGCGGTATGCCAGAACATCTCCCTGCCTTCAGGATGAGTGATAACCCTGTACCATTTTATGGAAATGTTAAACCTACATTAGAAATTGAACAAAGTGATAGAAAGTTCTCCTTTGCCTCATACTATGGGGATAACATGGTGTTACAGGGTCAACCAAAAAAAGCTGTGATTTGGGGATATGCCCCTTTGGGGTCCGAGGGCAAAGCAGTAAATGTACAAATAAATGGTGTGAATGTTACAAGCAGTACCATAATTACTGACCATCTGTTATGGGCTGTTGAATTAGGTATGATAATTATTTTTATTGTAACCTGAGCTGTGTTTCGTAGAAAGTCTTAAGTTTACCGTTAGTCCTTGGATATAAAACCAACTTTGGGACTTATGTGAAAAGTTAAGAACTACAATGACAGACCATTTTAATGGCAATTTGCTATTGCTCATATCTATTGCAATCAGAACAAAGAGTCATAAAACAGGATTCATAAGTTAAGATGTCTTATTTTTCAAAATTGTTCAGTTTTGGTGTCAAGACTGATTTCAGACAAAGGACTTTCTATAAAACTCAGTCCTGGTTTATTGTGTTTTCAAGGGAATGGTTTATATGGAAAGTAGCAATATTCATGTAAAGGGACTCAGTCCCTACATGAACATTTTTGACATGATGGGACTTGCAAAACTTCTGCGAGATTTGTATATCATTTGATATACAGGTAAGTCATGTGCAAAGTTTCAGATCATTCGCTTACTCTGTTTTCCAAGAATAATGAATTTAATCGTGCAAAATTACCCCAAAATAAAAAGCTTTTAATTTAAAAGGCTTTTAACCCAATCTGGCTAAGAATCGCAAAATCAATTGTTTTTCAAAATTTAATTCTGAGTATATTTCTTTATTACACTGTGTTACAGTTACAGTTTTATGTGAGCCAGGTTGATCGATGTAAGATTTCCAGATTTTATGTTTTTATGTTTTTTGACTTCAGTGGAGCATCAATAACTGTATCTATTTAATTGATGCAGGATAAATGCTCTTTTTTTCATAAAATATTGATTCTGTGTTAAAATAAGGTATATCTTGGGCATAATCTAAGTATAAAACATGTAGTGAACAGGACATAGGCCCTCACTTATCATTTCAGTGTAATTTATTATTATACTGTCACAAAGTGAGAAAAAAATGTGCAGTCCGACTGGGACTCCAACCTTGGATCCTGGGAATACAATGCAACAGTTCTACAGTCTTAGCAGAGCTGCTCAGGCACTAATGTGTTATATTCCAAATAAGTAAACAGTTCTAGAATATGACAATATCATAGTCTTCCCCTTTGGTCTAAAATGTCGACGCATGCATCCGCGACTTTACTAATCAATGGAATAATGATGTTATAACGCTATTAACACCTTCCAACCCTACTCTGTCATGTACAAACTTCTTATTATCCCATGATGTATTATTTTAGGACCTATTGAAGCAGGAGGACCTCATGTTATAGAGGCCAAGCTTGACAGTAATACTATCTCACTGAAGAATGTGTTATTTGGAGATGTTTGGGTGTGTTCAGGTCAGTCAAACATGCAGTTCTCTATGTCACAGGTACGTTTCGATAATTATTTTCTTAAATTTACTGTTTTTAAACAGTAAGTTTTGCAATGTTTATTCTCATAGAGATCATGACTCTACTGGCTTTTGGTTATAAAATAAGGGCAGATGTTAATGTTTATGTGCAGAATTGGTAAAATTCCTTCAGGGACTTCAGAGTCTTTCATGTGAGGGAGTGATTGATTGATTCATTCATTTATGTATATAGATGTCATATTACAATACATAACAGGCAATTTATCACAAATATATCTATCACATTATATGTAACACAATAGTCAATGGAAAAGAAATATTTTAAACATTCTTATTAAATCAAAAATCTAGATGATCTCAAGATATATATATACAATGTACAACACAGGATACCTTGTGAAAGTTCAATATTGAATAGAGAACTTATTTCCAATGGGATCCTTAGATGGAAACAAAGAAGCTATCCTGCTAGCTAATGCTAGGTCGATAGTTCTTTTCAGGTGTCCACTTGTGCATAAAGTAATATGTAGAAGGACACCTGATGTCTTCCCCCCATCAGTAATGCTGGAAAGTTGTCAATTTTACAGTGTTGATGTTACTTAAAATTCATGATAATGATCAAATGTATCCGAATGAATTATGCTAAAAAATAAGAAAATTAAAAAGTTGTTATTAATTGATGCAAATGATTTGTTAAACAGGTATTTAACAGTTCTGCGGAGTTAAATGACACCCATAATTACCCAGATATAAGAGTGTTTGCAGTTAAAGATAAGGTAGCCACAGTTCCGCTGACAGATTTTTCTAGTGACGGTATCTTGTTGCCATGGAGTTTACCCACTCCAGGTAAATATTTTATCACAAATATGTAAAAATATGATATTGTACTAAGACACCAATCAAAAATGTGTGATGCATAAATATCAAATCAGGAAATGAGAGCAAAATGAAAAGTAATATATATTGTTAATTGTAGATGAAGACGGATGTTGCACATTTAAAAGCCAATAACGATGTTAATATCAAGTCTTTAACTGCCAATGGTGATCCAAACAGTAAAGCACCAGGCCATCTTACTTACACTTACATTATGACCACACTAAACATTATATTTTTTTGCTACTCGCTTCCAATATTTTGATATTGAACTTCTCTGAACCTATCCAAATGTTGAAAGAGAAAAGAAAATATTACACAAATCTTGCAGGGTAAAGGTTGATAAATTTATTATTTGCAGGGAGGCCCAAAACAAACATCTGTGGTTTATGATAAAAACCTTCATTGCTAAAAAGTTTCAAGCTTGCCCATTACCACTATGGGTTTGAATCATGCCGCCTTTTTTGGTGCAAATGCTTTTTTTTTTTAGTTTTACAAAATAGTCAGTCAATGCTATGTATGAAACTTAAGGATTTCCGACACCAGTGAAGTTGAAAAGTTGTCATGTGACCTATACAGCATTGGAAAATTGCCATGTGACCTTAACAATGATAGAAAGTTGTCATGTTCTGTTTGCAAATTGTGGACTTTTTTCATTACAGAAAACATTGGGCATGGCAAGTTTAACTATTTCTCAGCAGTTTGCTGGTTATATGGAAAATATTTGTACCAGGTTTTACAGAAACCAATAGGTAGGTTAGATTCTTGTATATCACATTGATATCACACTTCAAACAAGCAAATTTGAATGATATCCTCATTATATCCCTACATTGATATCACAATGTAAAAGAAGCGAAAAATTGAGGAATTTATATTCTTACATTTGATATCATAAATCAAATAAAAATGTTCTTTTTAATTTATATCCTACAGCATATTTATTTTAGGTTGTTTTTTTTTAAAATCCATACATTTGTTTCTTTAAAAATATCTTTAGACCAAATTTGTTTTATATTTTCTATTAGTTCAGAGCCAGTTACAGTTATTTATATTACTCCTAAAAAAATATTGACAGGTCAAAAAACAACAGTTTTTGCTATTGTATTTTCTTAGTGTTAAATTGGTGTAAACAACATATTAGATAAAAAAGTTCGAAACCAGTACTGAGATGGTATTTGAAGAAAAGCAAATAAGATACAGTTAAGGATGCACTTTGTATTGTCTATGATGTCAGTGTCGGTTAAATTAAAACAGAAAATGAAATGTTTCACTGATCTCAGAAAATCTCTCTGAAATTTGTCAATGAAGCATTTGTTGGTCACACATTTCTTCTGTCACACTAACTATTTTACAGAGCATTTTTATTTAGTAACCCTTATCATGCTAAATATCGTCAGTG